>NC_087212.1:81813568-81846068 GCF_015104395.2 Macrobrachium nipponense | reverse complement strand
AAACAAGCATAAACATGGGTACAATTTAAGAACAAAAAGACTCAGTCCAACTGCTCAGACACAGGGACAAGACAATTAAAGGATTATACAGGGCGATAGCTGATCACAATCAGATCTCTGGTAAACAAAAACTTATTCACAAAACACACATATATATACATACATACATCCATTCTATATATATATATATATATATATATATATATATATATATATAATATATATATATATATATGTGTGTGTGTGTGTGTGTGTGTGTGTCTATATATGACGGAAAAAAAATCTCTCTCTTCTGTCAGTATAAAACAAGTTGGGAATGTGTGCAGTTTAAAAGTGAGACTGGATTGGCTAAAGGATCTGCTTTTCTTTTAACTTGAGATTTTCATGTGTCGTGTCTTTATACATATCATCCGGTAGAAGGTAGACTACCTGGTATCATGCCCCAGTAGGTAGAGGAGAAAGCGTGACTGCTTGTTCTGGTGTCTTATCATTAGTCAAAAATATGAAATATCTACGGCAGCCTATTTGATCAATAATTACCAATGACCAGTAATTGGTAAGAAAGTAGAAAATAAAATATGAAAAAAAATAATTTTCAGAAAAATTCTATTCAAAAGTGGTAGTTCAATTACATACTATTATTATATAGGAGACAATTATGATCCTTGTGTACTATATGTTTTATGCGGCCCTTAAAAAGTAGAGGGAAACTTAGACATTTCCAGTAACCTTATATATACTTTACAATTCTTTACATATGAAGCGATCAAGTATATTAATATAATAATTATGTCCTAATTCATATCTCATTAGTAGAGCACTACTACAACTACAATAGCGATCTTTTCATAGAATAACGATCTTTTCATAGAAGGTTGTCACAAGTTCGATATTTCTCTTTTACACTTATTATAATAAATGAATGTTTAAATAAAATTTTTCAAGCATAAATTATGAATTGTACACGTGTCTTTATATATTAGAAACATATATTACTAGCTATGTAGTTTGATAACAGAGAATAACTGAGTTATTAACAAAGATGCACATAAAGAAAGGAATGAATTTAACTATGGGTTTTGGTAAAGCGAATGTGGAGGAAGAATTCATTGGTGGAACTACTGCTATCAAGACCAAATGAATATGGAATTAAAGGTTTAGTAATCAGTAATAAAAGGACCGATCTACATAATGACCATTATATGAATTTTATAACTGTGTATCTTTGCATATTTTGTTTGTTTTATATTTCCATTAACCCGGCCCACTCCCCCTCCCCCCTCCCCCACTTATCTTTCCTCCTAATATAGATAATATTTCGGATTAATGGGAAACTTTATGTTTTCGTGTTTTATTTAAGACTGCGTCAGTTTTGCACGCACACCCACACACAGAATTCATTACTAAAGAAAACTTCCGTAATAAGTCGTCTTTTAATATTTCTGTTATGATTATCATTATTGTTATTCTTATTATTCAGAGGATGACCCTTATTTTTATAGAACAACCCCACAGAGGCAATTGACTTGAAATTCAAGCTTCCAAAGAAAATAAAGGATGAATAGATCTCGCTTGATAAAAAAAGGTATTGATGAAATAAAAGATCGACAAAAATGCATTAAAATGCACGAAGAATAGCAATAGGGTAGTAAAGCATTGCATCTTCTCTTGAACTTCTGAAGTTCCAAATTTAGATTAAAAGAAACAGAGAGACGTTCAAACAAGCGAGAACCTTTGCATCCAGTTCCAACAGAATAATAGTGGACGTCTAAGAGAATCCCACTGACGTCTAACAGACAGGCGATTCCAACCACCAAAGCAGCACCGCTAATTCCTTTGATTGAATAAGACATAGAAATAACTGGCTGTGAGTACTGAGCGGCAGTCAGTAACGGCACCGTATATATATTTCACTGGTTTACAAAGAAATTGAGGCAAGCACAAAAATACCCGTTTTTACCTAATTTGGGGGTGCTGAATTCAAATTTGAAATCCGTTTTTACTCATCACCTCTAGTTATCTATCCTGTTTTATCTGTTATAAGCTGCTGTAACTCTTGAAATGTGCAAATATATCCTCTGTTTATACTAAAATGAGACTATTTAAAAGCCAGAAAACTAGAGGTGATAGAGCAAAACTTTTATAAATTTGAATTCAGCACACCCAAATTAGCAAAAAACACCTATCCCATTCTTGCCTCAAACCAATTTTTTTTTTTTTTGTAAACTAGTGGGGAGCTGTGACGCACAAACAAGAATCTTGCATATTCCACTGCAGAACCCCGCCTTTGTAGCAGATTATATTGTATATTTATAAGAAAACTTCAAATATAATAGTTCAATTCTGCTACTAGCTGTCTTTCAGATCCACTGACACTAACAGGTATGAAGAAAACAAATGTGGGAGAGTATAGCTGAAGGTAGAATTTCGCTGACAATTGTAAAATGGAAAGTAATATTTACTTGCAAGGCAATCTTCATCAGCTCACGTCTTCAGCCTATCTATGTGTAGGGTATTAAATGACCAAGCGAAGGCATCCATTCATAAGGGATATAATTACCGTTAATTAAGTCTTATCATTGCTTCGGGTAAGTAAAAATTAATGATCACGACCAATATGTAAGTTGCTGTACCCGTACCATCTCATGGAATCAGGATATGATAAGGGTTCTGCTTCGTCAATGGAACTGGACGTGGTAAGGCAACATCTGTTTTTGGAAAATACTTGTGATATGATCAGTATTATAAGATTAATTTATTACATAGAAAACGAGATATCATATTCCATAAATTGTTTACTGTCAAGCCCTCTTGATACACAACTAACTTCTTTAAAATATAAACAGTCTCAGACAAACTGTGATCTGTTAATTTCAAGTGATAATAAGAAATCCCGTAAAGTAAAGAGAGATGGCAGAGAGGCTGGATGCCCCTCAAAGGACACCGAAATGGAGTTGGGGTAAGAGTTGAAGGAAGGAGCGATGATGTGTCTCTTTGTTCGATGGAAGGAAGCCCGGAGACAATGGAGCCTGGAACCTTGTTTAGACAAAGATGAGGCGAAGTTTATAAAGGGAGAATCAAGATGATGGAGGCGATGCAAGAGTGAGAAGGGGAGGTCGGAGGGGAACGGGGAGGGAAGGGGGCCGGTGGTCGAGGAGGGAAGGCTTGGTGGGAACACGATGCGTTTCTTTCCACCCAAAGTAAAACTATATTCAAGCGCTTCGATCTGGATGAAATTATGCTGTATTGTGTAGATGACATAATTCTAACATATCCGAGAGGAGAAGATGCAACATTGCAAGATTTGTTCAGATATTTCCTAGCATCCTTCTTTACACACAACCTCCGTGTGACATTAATTATATTTAGTGCAAATATTACTTTCTGATACAAAACAAATAGTGAAGGAAATGGTAAAATAATCAGATTTATAGAAGGCCTATATAAATCTCCAGTTGAAATTATTTGCATTTCTAACTATCATCGGATATAATACCTGACTTTTCTATGACAAATTTCTATTTTTGTTCCAACAAAACTCTCGGTTAACATGAAGTCTACTCTAAGGCTATTCAGCAGGGACAGGCAAAGGGACGACTATAGATAACAAAATAAAAGAAAATAAAGACCCAATGCTCTTGCACGTTCTCAAAATATATTAAAAACCAGTCATGCAAAATGTTGACTGAGATTCTGTATATTGGTGACCCTTCTTTTTCCCCCTCACCCCCCCACCCCCTTACACACACACACACACACACACACACACACACACCACACATATCACACACCCCACACGAACATACTACACCCCCAACCCCAATCCTCGCATCAATTTATTTCCTTTTTATTATAACAAAATCCGTTTTGAATATGGGTAACTTGTTTTAATCTGTGGTTATGAGATTCCCCTTCCGTTGACGTCCGACAAACAGGAAAAGATTTACGGGACTTTGTTAGGAGAGACAAATGATAAATGAATCTGGAGTGTTCGCCAGAGGCTGGGAACAAAAAGGAGGATTTTGATAGCCATCAAAACTCATTGTTTTACATCCTTGTTTAACTGTGAACTAAATTTTTTTATGTATAAAACATTCTAACTGTTAGGTCTTTAGATGTAAATGTCCATGGACCACTTGCATTATTTAAGTATTGTATAATAAAAAAAAAAATCGCCAATTCAAACCTCTTAGCAGAAATTTGCATTTACCGAGGTTTTTTTTAGACAGGTTTTATCCCAAATATCAGGAGATTCATTTATTCTTTATCTATTAAAACTTACAAACAAACTGATATGACAACACTAGGTAAGGTCCGATAATCCTAACCTCATATCAGGGAGAGGTTTGAATCTTGACAAAATACTGGTCATTTGTAAATCTTGAATCTCCAAATGTAATTCAATGTTCAGCACTTCTTATGAGGAACGATATTATGTCACTGAATGAAGAGTATCAAAAATACTATATTCGTAAGTTTGAAATTATATTTTATTGTTTTATTTCCAGTAATTCAGGAATAATTTATGGAGGTCAATGGTATCATCAATATTACCAACTTTTGAAATATCGTTCAGATGTCAGGAATTATGGAATGTTTGTTTTGTTACGTCTCCTGACCCTAGCACCCAGATAACGATGAAACACAGTTTGTCATCTTGGAAGAAAGACCAAATCTTCTACGTCTAAATTCTTCCAGGGGCCTAAACTGTAGCCATTTAATGCATTATAAAACAAGTTTATGCTCCTGGATAAAGTTAGTCGGAAGATATCGTCAGGGGCACGTGATCACACTGACTTTATTCCTTCCTCCATCCTGAGATATAAAAGCAGAGCGAAATTATCTCAAGCGCTAATAGTTTGGAAGGATACATTTTATTAATAATAATTCGCTTCCACTTTCACCGTCTTTCTCACATATCCGCGTCTCTATCATTCTTTTCATTCTCAACTTCTGTTTCTTCTTTTCGTATTTTTTAAGGTTTGGTGCCAATAACAGTAATCCAGTCATTGAAACGTTGTTATTTGCCAGTTAAGCAGTCATAAGTCATTCCTGAGTTATAGTAGGAAGAGATGTTACTTTAACAACGGATTGTCTCTGTGTCTCTGAAGAGGGAGAAGGCCGTAAAGTTAGTCGATGAGTGTTTATTTTCTTTCTGGAAGTAGCGCCGAGATTTCTGAAAGCTTTACTGTGAACAGTGAGGGACAGGCGAGTCTATCAGGTGAAGGAGATGGGTATATGTCATCTTCATTCTCAGCTTCAAAAGCCTCTCTCTATAAAGTTTGGTGCGTCAGGTGAAATAATCTAAAGCTCATTGAAGAGAAGGATGATATTCTCCCCAACAGCTGAAATTGTGCAATATATCTAAATCATATGACACAACTACCAGAGGGACGTAGCGTTCCATTCTTATCCAATACCTTCTTAGATGAAGGTGTATCTTTAACATGTGTTACAATATGCTATATCTGGTTATTAGTAGTTTATCAATCCCGATAAATTACTTCACAATGAATCATACTTATAATTTTCATATAATGAAAACAGGTTGCACATTTTTCAGAGGGAGGATGCGTAGATACCTCGAAAATTGGTCGATGAAGAATAGCAGATATTTATAACCTTCATTGTGTGGAGCGAGTTTTGACATGTCGGCCAGATCTGTGCTGGCCACCGCTCGAGGTTTGGAAGATATAGTTTTCCTCCTGAGGAAACATTTGCATGTAGTTTCATGTAGGATGTATGATGGCTGGCCCCGTAAAAAACCTGTGACGTCTGCTCTAGTTATGTTCCTGTCCTCCCTCTCTGCTTTGGGTAGTGCATTCACACCGCTAAAACAGCTAGGTTGCATCACATTCTCATATAAATTATTCCTGAGCAGTTGGAACTGTTCTTCAGTCATATTTGTACGCGATTTGGTATTCACTCTCTCCAAGGATATTCGTTCTGAGCTGTAACAGTTCGGGTGTTGATGGAGCGAAGTCCACTAATAAATAACCATACCGATTATGTGTTAATGCTCTTTTGTATATGTCCAAAAACTCCGCTTCCCTTCGCGGCCAAACAACTGTCTACCCAAAGTTTCAATCTGTCCAATTCGCGGTCTTCATGAGGATGTAATGGGAGTAATTGAGACTGATGTTCCTACTGAATTTACCTGAGTGGAACATGTTCTGGGTTATGAAAATCACCGATATGCCTGAATGCCATCCTGCAGTGAATGCCTGTTTGACAAATTTATTGTCACTGGCTTCAAGAAAACAGTCATCCAGTACAATAATAGACCTTTACCATCCTCCATTCCTCTTTCTGTGTAATTGAATGGGTTTAGTATCTCTTTGGATACATTGGATTTAGCACTTATGGTGTGATGTCTTTCCAGAGGTTGTTCACTCACCCCACAATATAAAATAGAGTGAAAGTTGACCTCATACATTTTAATTACATTGTGACACAGGATCGATTTTCCGCTGTTGCTGAAACCTGGTATGATAATTCGTGCAGGAACCGTGAAAAGGTTTAAGATTTCTCCCTGGAAAGGACCCGTCTCCATGATTACAGTTAAAACGCTACTAAGCAGATGCAACGTTCACCTGAGCGTTACATACAGGTCAGGGTTGTAGAGAAATGAATTTGATTGTGCAATGTTTTTTATTCATCATAATTTTTTTTATATACAGGTGAGGGTTGTAGAGAAATGAATTTGATTGTGCGATGATTTTATTGCTCATAGTTTTTTTTACATACATTCACAATAATTCAAACTATAAATTCATAGATAAATTTGTATATACAGGCACACATTTTAGCGAGTTACACGTCTACTTAGGTTGAGCCGACTTTTCTTAGAAGGGGGAGGAAATATCAACTTCGCCTAAGAATTTGCAAGGGCAGTTATTGGACACTGCTGCTGCTGGCGCTGCTTAACCTCCAATTTGCTGTCCACTCTCCCTCTTTTGGAACAACCTTTTATCTTGGGGAAGCAGTGTGAAGGAGTGAGGGGTTAAAAGTCATGAGGTGGGGCAGGGGCTTTGGATGTGCTTGCCACAGCTGGTGATGGTGGCGGCGGCGGGGGGGCAGGGATCTCCTCATCTTCTTCTTCTTCTTCGTCAACTCCTTCCGCTCCCCCAGCTTGTTCATTAACTGGGATCTGAGGGTGACCATAAGCGAGGGATTTATAAGGGGTGATGTGATACCTCTTATCTTCTAAAGGACATACACCTGCCTTCCTCTGTTGGGTGTGACACATCGTTCCTCCCATCATCTGCAAATTGTGAACCGTGGTATAAGTGATCTCATTATTCTCAATTACATCTCGGTATTGGCTATAACTAATAGTCTTTAGGCAACATCTTTGAATCCTCTTTAAAGTGCTACACTGACTGTTTTGCGTTCCATATGAATAAACTTTGGGTTTTAAACCGATGAACCCTCTGATAAGTTCGATGCCTGTTTCAACTTTGACGATTCCAAGTTCCCCATACACGTGCTGTCATACACTTGGTGAGTTTTGGGAAAGTTGCTCAAATCCAAATATGGTGAGGCTGTCAGTCTCCAGGGAGAAGGTCAAACTGTCAGTGTCAGTGTACAGGAGCTTAACTCTATCACCATACACTTTTTGAAGGACGTCATAACGGAACTTGTACATCATGTCCTTAGCCAGGTCCAGTATGCTGAACCCGACATAGATCGCAGATTCTGCTATAACACTCTCTCTGCAATGATTCACAATGTCTCATTGATTGTTCAACCTTTCAAAGGACTTGTATGTGTGCTTAGACACATTTCTAAGTAGTAAGGGTTCATCGGTGGTGACAACTGTCCTGGTGGAATAGTTCAAAGAGTTTTTAATGGTCACGTCAAAAAGACCGTTCATCAAGATTTTGATTATGTTCCTTCACAGGGTCTGATTCTTTCACTCTCCTCTCCGCATTCTCTGTTATTCCCTTAAATAAAATCCTTGTTTGAACTTGTAAAATTTTCTTATCACGTCGACATCTAGACCGAGTCTTATTAATGTTTGCAATAGGGGGAGGCAAATTTAATGGTTTTGCATTGGCAAGTGTGTACCTAGCAGTTTGACAATTTTTTTTAGGGGGCTTCAAATTAAACTTTTCCAATAGGCCTTTAGTGTAAAGGGATAGATAGATCCTGGAGGGTTAAGTTCATGTGATGTATAGCTAGGGGGAACTCATCTGTCCTGAGAGCGACATCATCCCTAACTTTCTTGGTATCGAGGTGGATGAAATAACCATGTTCTCCCTGCGAATTGATGGATGTGATATCGCTGGCGGTATACCTCTCTAGTTCGGCGAGGGAGAGCTCCGTTATTTCATCCAAAGGCATTTTATATCTGCCCATCACTGTAGGATAAAGACTGATAAAATTACTGTACAGTATATATCATTGCCCGTCACCAGCTTTAAATTTTGGTCTTAACTTGGGGTTGTTCGCTATGGCGAGCTTTTGGACTAGACTGTAGAAACTGCATTTGAGGAAGATAATGAACAAACATTTCCCAGCAGTTGATGTGAAATTCATCATAAGGAATACCAAAAACCATAGGCGGATTCTTTCGACACAAAGAAAAATTGCCTACTTTGATGCGGTCTGGCCTAGTTTACTTGTATACTTGCTGTTCGTGCAACAAACAGACTTACGTTGACACACTCGCCGACTGCTCAAAGTACGATGTGACTCACACATAGGCATTAGTTACCGCACAGGGATGAAGCTTTCTAGTCCAGAGCTTTCAAATATAAGAAACCATGCACAAACATGCAAAGGCAGAATCAACTACGATGACTTCAAGATAATTTCATCCAGCCCTAATGAAAACCAACTCCCTATACTCGAATCCTTGGCCATTAAGCACCTCCTTCCAACATTGAATAACAACACTACAGCAGTTCCATTATACATTGCTTAGACCGCCCACTCTTATCTTCTTTCCTTGGTTATCTCGACTCCTTCTCGCTCTGGCAGGCCTTTCAGCAACCGAACCTCGGATTGTAAGGTTTGTTTTATATATTTAAATTTTTGTTCTTTTAACAATTTTTACTTAGTGTTTATTACATTGTGTGTTTTTAGTTATTTGATTTTTATTTAAAATTTCTATATACGTATATTTTTTGTTCTTGTCCTTATTCGTATGTAAAATTTTATGTTAATCTTGCTGGACAAGTTTGTAATTTATGTATTTTTGTTTTGTATAGCCTTGAAAATGAGACCATAGTCTTAAAACGTTGGCAACAATACGGCAACCCATGCACTGAGCTGGTTTGCCTTTTCACCTGCTATATATATATATATATATTATATTATATATATCTATATATAATATATATATATATATAATATATATATATATATTATATATATAATATATATATTAACATATATATTATAATATAATATAGTATATATTATATATATAATATATATATATCTATATATATATATATATATATATATATATATATATTATATATATATATATATATATATATATATATATATTATATAATTGTATATATATATTATATATTATATATATATATATATATATATATATAATATAATATATTAATATAATATATATAATATAATAATACTATATATATAATATAGTATATATATACATATATATATAATAATTAAATATATATAATATATATATATAATATAAATATATAATATATAATAAGTTAATATATTCTATCATTTACCTGAAGAGGGGAGACAGTAAGTCCCCTCTGATATATACTCCTCTCTATATGGTTTTTATGGGCTCCTTTTATTACATGGGATTCTTGGTTGTACAAAACTTTTACCAAATCATATATATATATATATATATATATTATATATATATAATAATATATATATATAAGTATATATAATATTAATATATGTATATATAATGACTGGTAAAAATGTTCTGTTACAACAGAATTCCATGTAATAAAAGGAGCCCATAAAAACACCAAAATATAGAGAGAAAAGTACTATATTTCAGAGACTGCTGTCTCCCTCTTCAGGTATATGAATGAGAAAAGTTTACAGAAAAGGTGGTATTTATACCAAGAGATCCATCCACAGGTAAGCCAATTTAGGTCACCCCCGCTGATAATCTTCCTTTAATCTACTTAAGCGTTGGTTGAATGAAAATCTTGTCGATGACATCTGAATCCCATGCTCCTTTTGAGATGTTCACTACCTGCCTCTCTTTTATTAAGGCCGATTCCATCATTTGACTCTTGTACCGGCAGTTGCTGCTATAAATTATATGTGACAAATTCCAGTTTATTCTATGGTTATGTTCATTTATATGGTTGAAAATAGGTGAGTTCTGTTTCCATACCTTACTGACCGCTTGTGTTGTATTAAAATCTTGGGAAGTGATTTTCCTGTAAATCTGATGTAAGATTGGTCACAGCCCTGGCATGGGATTTCGTAAACGCCGGTGTTCTTGTGGGATGCTTTTCTTGGATGTTAATCAGGGATTTGGCTAAGGTGTTTGGGTAAGTAAATGCAAAAGGGTTAGATTTTTCCAGGGTCCGAGTCACTGTCTTAATCCTGTCCAGGTGTATGTATGTACTAAACAGTTCACTGATTTTTCATTCCTAATGTACTCGACATTTTGGTTACCTGCTGTGTATCCATTCTATTATACATTATCCGATCGAGAACAATGAAGAGGAACAAGAGTTCTCAAGTGTGTTTCCTCGTTTCAGTCAACCAATAAACGACCAAGTCAAATTTGAAGGAAGAAAATTTTTTTACTTTCTTCTTTATTTGAGAATCCTCTCACAAGACATATTAATTCCCAGAAAACAAAAGTGGATGTCGGAAACTCCTTTAATTTGTTTGCCAATCCTTAACTCGGAACACTGATAGAGGAAAAGTGGCTTGTGTGTTTATCATTAAGGAATACAATTGTGGGTTAAGAAGTCTCTCTTCAGCAGGTGTAGTTAACTGTTATATCACCAACGTATTAGCATAATTTTATGCATTTCTAACCAACTGCAAACAAGGTTGAGGTTAGCTTATTCTTTATTTCCTTGTTCGTTTGCTTAATCTTTTAATGTTGTTTTTTTAACATGACAATTTTTTTTCAAATAGAAACTTGTGGATCAGAGAAAAATAGCCTCCAAGATGTTGTAATACTAAATTTTCAATTGTAGCTTTTTCTATTGGTTAATATTAAAATATAGATGGGACATTAACTTTGTAGATGTTCCATATGGCTCAAGATTTTTGTGAAATGAATATTTTGGATTAAAGGCGGAAACTTTCATATAACTCAGTTACCAGTCATTTTAGACGATTCCTAGAAATCTACTCTGTGTTGCACCTACTGCATCAGAAAAGGGACATTTATATCCAGCAGAAACAATAACATCTGTGGCTCTGAACGTGATAATAGAATTTATTGTTATTTTTCTATATTCCATTTTTAGCCATTTATAAAAGTGGGGATCAGTTTCCCCTAAAGATTTACAAAATCAAGCATCCATGACTATATGGAATATGAGAGAGAGAGAGAGAGAGAGAGAGAGAGAGAGAGAGAGAGAGAGAGAGAGAGAGAGAGGAGAATCTAAAATTGCAAAACGAATGAGCTGTGTCTGCAAAGTTTTCCACTGTATCTCTTGATGATAAAACATGACACGGCATAAGGAGAGATAACGATCGAGGGGGCGTTATTCACCAAAAAATAATGACTAATATAATTGTCTCTTTACTCATCATTACCACTGTTACATCACGAGATGAAAAAATGAGTCAGATTTTTGGAATCCTGGTTCATCTCGAGGTAGTGATAAAGGATACATGTTCGCAGTTAATGACGTTTTCGTCCCCCACTAACCACCTCCCCCGCCCCCCCCCTTTTTTTTTTTTAACTCGCGTGAGTTGACAAATAAAATAAAATAAATCAGTATTTTTTTATTTTTGCTTTCAAAATGTTCCTGTCGGGGAAAACTGGAAAATACGATTTCCTATGCTATTTGTAAAGAAGAATATAATATACAATGTAACATAACAACGTGTTATGTAAAAAAAGAAAAAAAAATTAAACACACACACACGCAAAACATTAAATGAGGAATGGAAAAGGACATATAAGAAATGTAAATGATACCAGTTTCCAGGTAGTTACGTAGGAGAACATTTATGTTAAAAGGCTGCTGATGTGACAGTTAACCAACCACACCTGCTGAAGAGAGACTTCTTGACTCATGTTCGTTGCCCTTAATGATTACCACACAATCCAACTGTTCGCTCTCTGTACTTAAGCGTCGAGAATTTTTGAACAAATTAAGGACACAGTTTTCTTCTGGGAAATTTGATTCGGTCTTTCCATGCCGACTAATGAAGAGAAACGATAGTTAAGAGTTGTTTCTCTCCACCACTCTCGAGGAGATGAGGTATAATAGAAAAGATAAAATATAGGTAACCAGAATCTTACCGAGAAATATTTTGTATATATATCATCAATAAATACGTATTTCAGTAAAAAAGAAAATCACAAGCTTAACAACGTGGCAGACAGTTTGACATAGACCAGCAAATTTCCCATCAATGATTAAGCTGTTCATGTTGTCCCAGGCGCAGGTCCGGTGTATTATTATGGAACTGACCGTAATGTGTGACGTCGTTTAAACCGGTCGGAACGACAATTTACTGATGGAAACATAGGGATAATTGCATTTGTTTAGCCTTGAAATGCGATTTAATAGATATCCCACCATAGATTTAATCACGACGAGGTGACTTGCCAACCTGACCACGGCATGGGCACTTCGTCGTGATTATGGTATCGCAGGTTCGTTTCCCGCTACCGGACATCATAATTTCTTCAAGAAAATGTCTTTGAAGTTGGAGCTTAAGGCTTTAGTGACTAGCGTATCCAAAACAGAGCAAAGAATCTGAGAAGATAAGAGGGCATTGTGGCCGATACAAAATCATATGTATATATACGTATATATATATATATATATATATATATATATATATATATATATATATATATATATATATATATATATATATATACATATATATATATATATAGATATATATATATATATATATATATATATATATATATATATATATATATATATATATATATATATATATATATATATTATATATATATATATATATATATATATATATATATATATATACTATATATATATATATATATATATATATATATATATATATATATACATATATATATATATACTATATATATAATATATATATATATATATATATATATATATATATATATTATATATATATATATATATATATAGCTGATAAACATGATATACTTATTTGTTATGTACGTAGGTTACTTCTCTGAATGAGATTCATTCCTTCCATCACATGATTCCTCCAAATATGTTCAAACAATAAAAGTGCTTTCCCTGCCAACGATATTTTCAAAGCCACAATTTTAAACATAGTTCCCGTGCGTTTCATTTGATTATCATATGTTTGTCTTCATGTTTCCCAGGAAGTTATTCGTCTAGAGTTGCACTGAGGTCATTCTCTTCGTAGAAGAGAAGTAACCTACATACATAAATAAGTATATCATGTTTATCAGCTATCATTTTTACAGAGATTCCAGTACCTTCATGAATAAAAAGCAGATCTAACAATATGGAATTCAGATCACCTCTAAGGAAAAGAACATAGTTTGGAGAAAAAATAAATGCTATTTATTCCACCGATTACCTCAGGGCCACGATGGAATTTGATAATATATGAAAGGCTTTTATTGTCTTGTTGGACTTTTCCTTTTCCACAAATACTGAGGAGAAAAACCTGAAACCAACAGGAAGATAACGTTTAGGCATCTTAGAATTTTGTGGGAAGTAAAACCATCTCCTTGACAGACGTTCTTGCAAACAGACCTCATTTCCACTTTCATGTAAGAACATTTTCCTGCGGCAACTGTTATTGAGGCAATTTGTATTTCCATTCTCGTTGCAACAGTTCACACATTTCTATTCAGAATACCTGAACATAGTACAAAGAATTTTTGGAAAAACCATTAAAACGTAATGAATGTTTCACAAAGACCACTTTTGTTCCTCAGCATTTGTTCGTTTGTTTGTAAACTGATGCAACTGCAAAACATATCTAGCTACCTGAAAATGGGATGGGTAATGAGGATATCGTATTATCTAGATAATGAGAAAATTTTTTTCATACGAATTGCACCAACACTTCAGCGGAACTGGACTTTTCAGGAAATTAAGCTCAGACGTAAATAGACGTTTATCGTCGAAAAAGCTGTGTAAGTACATCCAGTATATGAATACATTCCTTGGTTCTAATATTAATTCAAAAATGTATTTAAAATACATGAGGAGAAAGCGTACTATACACTCATGCTTTTCGTATGTGAAATCCTATGTACCGACACCAGGCCAATAGTATACATAATCTTAATCAGGAAAGAATTTTGACAGAAAAAAAATATGAAGCCGAACAGACATGAAAAATGGATTTGTTTCTGAAGTCGACTGAATTATTAGGTTCACACTCATTTCTCTAGCTCAGTTTCTGAATTCTCTAGAAGTTATGTAAATGGATATTTTTTTTATCTATTGGCATAAACTTTATATAAATAACATTTTATCTATTTCCGTTTTTAACGACAGTAGACCTATAATTTTCATACATGGCAGTTACCCAGAATTCCCAAGCAAAACTACTTTCCGGAGCGTTGTTTGGTGGGAATGCCTCCCTGCTGCAATAGTCGTGATTGTTCAAGGCCATTTCCGCCTCCAGAAAGTTCCGATGCTTTTGGGGAGGTTTTTGTCCAAATCACCCCTCCGAGCTATGCAAACGCAGTGTTTCTTTTTTCTTCTTCTTCTTTCTTTTTAATCTTCTAATAACTTTTTTCCACAGTTCTACCTGAGGGTAACTCGTATTTTTCATTCGGTCGCTCCCTCGTTTTCCACAGATACCTGACTGGTTCCTGCTCTCGACTGTCTCGTATCTCGTTGGGTTATCCCCTTCCGGGTCGGTGGTTTGATTCGCGTTGTAAAATCCCCCGCTATTGTTTCTCTCGGCTCCATGCCAGGTACAGGGAAATATCTCTTCTACGCCTTATTCGTCCGTTTACTTCCTGACAATGTATAGACGTTTACCTTCTCACATACTCTCTCTCTTACACACACACACACACACATACACACATACATAAACACACACACAGTGTGTATCCGCAAACGCCCCTAATATGGAACTAACTGTAACTTTGGAATAACCCACACTCACTGAAAGCTCCACCTGACCTTTGGGTTTGATGATGAAGAAACAAAAGCTCACTAGTTTGACTGTTTATGACGCACCCAGTCTTTTTTAAGATCAAATAAGTCACATAAGTAAAGTGATCCTCCTACACTAAGACACTTTCTGTACACTTTAAGTTGAGCCAGATGGCAAAATAAAAAAAAATACATTAAATATATTAAGTGACTCATAATAAATCTTGCCTTATAGTGAATTAAATTTGCAACTTCTGTAAAGTATCCTGCAAAAATATTGGAAGGGAATATTAATAATAGATGCTCTTGGGTTTTCAACTGGCCATTAGACTGATGCACTAATCAGCATAAAATGCTGGTTGTAATATCCATCAGCATAAAGCGTCAACATTTCCCCGTACACGATAAAATATATCCTGACGTAACAGTTCGCTTCCGATTTGACCATCAAGAATGCTCAGAAACATTTTAGACGGTTCACACACGTTTTTTTTTCTTCTTCTTCTTTTTGCCGTTTCATAATGTAGCAATCTTTAAAACTGAAAGTGTCGGATGCCTTCTTATTTTCTAATATAATTTGATGATAACTTCTACAGGCTTTGAAAGTCGATATAAATTGAAAGTATTTTTAAACTCTTCACGCTTGCTTACATTTCATTAAAGTCAATTGATAATTAATCATTCACCAGTTAGAGAAAAAAAGCTTTGAAGTTATTTAACTTTTAATAAAAAGAGCAAAGCGAAAGAGAAAAGTAAAGGAGACTCAGCTCCAATAAAATCTTAGGCGGCAGAGATCGCATTAGAATGAATTAATTCAACAACTTGGGCGATCTTTTCCTGCGATCGATCAGGAGAGACTGGAAACTGACAGATTAAGAATCCTATATACTTTGTTCTGAAGAATGTCGCCAGTAGATTTCATATATCAACTATATAGTTAGGAAATTTTAAGTCACCTTTTCATTCCAAGCGTAGTTGATCGATTTTCATATGATTTAAGTTGGCATTAATCAATACAAACGGTAACACTGGCCTAGCTGTGTTGTTTCAAAGGATTATAACTCCATCCATGTAATACAAACTTTTGAAACCATCACAAACTTTGTCCCACCAATATTGGCATTTCCACACCGCAAGTTGCAACTGTGGTCCCCAGCCTTCTTCTGCCTTGGACACTTTCAGGCCAATAAAATATCCGATATGAAGAAGCAAAGTTGGAGGGGTCTCTGCACATCAGGGTTGATCAAATATAGGAAGCTCAATAAAACGAAACAGAGATAGTAATCATAGTTAACATCAATTTAGATAGATATGAACGGAATTTTTCGTTCTCTCTCACATGGCAACGAATGACCAAAAATATTCCTTTCCTTCTTTTTTTTATCAGCGGTGATATCGCGTCCATTAGAGGGACCGAGAGGTCAAAAGGAGCCTGGTCAGCTATTTCTTCCAGGTGAAGCCTTATGCCAGCACGGCCACTCCCTCCCACGAACAGTCCGTAAGAGATTATACCAGATATGAGAAAGTATGTATGCAAGTATGAATATAATTTGATGACAAAATACTTAACAGAAACAGTATTTATTAAAACAATTTGGAAATCAGGATTGCCAAATGTGTCAGTTATTTCAATGCTTTCATAAAAACGCAGGATGTGGAATGGCCAATTAAGAAAAGAAATCACAAGTTTTAGTGCAGAAAATGTGATCAATTGTGTTAGGAAATATCTTATTAGAAAATATATGTGCGCTCCCGCGATGAAACTAATGGCAAATATTGCCTATTGTGTCTACCTACATTGGTTTTCGCAAGTATTAATAACTGTAATCAATCGTCATTCAGAGAAGTAAGGTACAGCAAGTAAAAATCCCCTTGTATTGAAAGCGCTCACCTCAGTATCAAAGGAACGTCGGTGATCCTGGGATAAAAATCTGTATGGACGAGAGTCTAACCAGACACGATTTACATCAGGATTATGTGATGCATTTCGAATGACGTAATTTATCTCCACTCTCAAAATTCTGACTTTTTGACAACAGCTCCCTAAAAGGAAATTCATTTCACTTCATAGATAAGTGCTGGGTACTTTAGTCGGGAAGGGGTATAACGCCATTAACTATTCAGAGATTTTTTTATATCAATATATTCTTATACTTCTCCACCGTTCCTGTAAACCCGGGGTGGTTCGCTCCTGGGGAATGGGGGAGTGAGCATTCGTTGTCTTTCTCTACCTATCTCACGCTCATTCTTAGCGGCCAATGAAAACGCTCACTGACTGGGCTCGCGTTTCTATTGGCTAATTTGACTCGACGCTGCTCTTATCTTGTATGACAAGAACACAGAGACTTCATCTTTCTATCGTCCCACCCTGTCCATTCTGTCATGCTTTGTTATTTTTTTCACTTTTTACGAGTATTTTCGTAGCAATTCACTATTTTATTTACTATGGCTGATAGTGTTGATAATAATGATCAACAAAAGATCGATATTAGTGAAGGTGAATCTATTAACATCGATGCAAGTGACGTTATTGCTGAGCTGGGAAAATAATTATCAATAAAAAATTATGTAATGAAAGTAAGGCTTATATTTGCTGAAAGACTTTTAACTTTAAGAAGTAGGAGCACGTAAAAATTGGACCTGCTCTGATGGGTGTTTTGAGGAAGTTGAGGAAAGTTCAAGTACACAAAGAAATTACTGATTTAAAAAGTTCTATTTTACTTACTCATTTCTTAATTTTATTTCTCTTCCACATGTTTATTTTAACTTTACTTTTTTTATTTTATTTAGTTCATGAACACATTAAGAAGCTGCCGACCATGACACCTCATTCTCCCGCAAAATCTTGTAGCCTCCTGTACTACATGGAATCGAATCTCAGGGTTTTCAGTGAAGCTGTATATGTATGTGAAGTTTATTAAAGATGAACACCCAAATGTAAACATTTACTTTTAATTATTATAGTAACGTGTTTGGGACCGAGTTTAATGTTGGATTCATGCCTTCAGTTGTTGATACATGCAACACCTCTGATTTATTGACAACAAATTGTGAAAAGGCTCAGTTGGACGAAATGCAACGTGAATTGGATGCGCATAATAAAGTGTTTGCAACACAAGCTAGAGTTGTACTTCATAGTTTTAATAAAGGATGTTGTTTCGATCTGTAACAAACATTGCCGACACCCAAGCGGAGCACTAGAGTTGCTTATTATAAAAGAAAACTGTGGACATACAACTTTCGTGTTTTTATCGTAAAAATACGTAAATCGACCATGACCTGTGGGGCGAGGTCATCCGAGTTAATGAGTTGCGTTAACCATGACATCAGGACAATCATGTTGAAAACAGACAGACTATGCTTTTTTCTGACAACGGTGCTGTAGTGTCAAAAACTAAGATAAGGCCAAAGAAAGTAAATTAAACCGCAAATATCGTTGTAATCAAGCAAAATAGCAAGCCTTCGCACTGAACTTTTGCCTTACATTTTATGTTATAGCTTAAGTATAACATATGATAATGCTATAATGTTTGGATATATCGTATAGCGATAAATTTCCTTTAAAATGGTGGAAACTAGATTAAAAACATATGGTTGGTTTAAACAATATTAATGTTTGAAAACTTTAATTGCGTTTTTACCTTTATTTCTATATCAAGCGTGTTTATGTTTTTTGGTGTTTAACATGCCTTTTTTTTTTAACTATATATAACATTTGCTTATATGTTGTGATGTGAATAATTAATAAATGGCCAAATTAAGCATATTCAACCGCTAAAATCATTACAATCAGGTAAAATAACAAGCCGGCACACTCTACTTAAGCTTACATTTCATACTATACCTTAAGTATAACTTTCAATAATGGCATAACTTTTGGAAGTATGATACCCAGATAAATTTCCTTTTAAATGGTCAAGACTAGATTAAAATCGTATGGTTGGTTTCAAAGATATTGATGTTTGAAAACTTTAAATGCATTTTTCTCAGTTTTTAAATTTTCGCGTCTCGAAAGAATGTGGAGATAATGATCTAAATTTATATATCAGCAATAATAACGAATTATTAGGAGTCTAATTTTCTTTAATACATTTATACATATACATATACATATACATATACATATACATATACATATACATATACATATATGGTCTGAAGTTAAGGTTCTTTTGGACCTGATATTTCAGATCAGTACCACAAAAAGAATATGATCCCTGACAAATCAACACTCAAAGAGTACAATCTCAGAGAGGATACACCAAACCACAAACTAAAGATTAACAATAATTTATTACTTAAAAATTAACATAACAAAAGAACCCCTCTGAAAACTGAATAATGCGGGGAAAAGCACAACAAGCACACACAATACCAAATCAGTCACTTCTTCAATCGCCTACCTAACTAACATGCCAAGGAATAAGAGAAAGTAAAGAGTGGAAGTAAGAAAAAACAATCTTTCCCTAGCATACGATAGATGGAGATTCAAAGGGGGAGAAAACCTTAACCTATATCTTAACCTAAATCTTCACAAATCATTTTTAACAAAGTACATTGTACTAAATACATACTCGTATAACAGTATAAAACATGAATAACTCAATAGGTTGAGTCCATAAAGTAACACTCAAAACCATCCAAGGACGTCTTTATACAGTTAAATGCCAACGCTGACACACACATATTTTCGTGTAAAAGACGTCTTTACTAAATAAGGGGTTGCTGCTCATTCACATGAAGAAAATAAATTAACAATGCTAATAATAATAAAGTGGGCTTACTCTTCTCTGCCACTAGAGGGCCTCCTCACGATTCCAAGGGCGCAGTGTTCAGGCAGAGGCAGGAGATTAAAGGGCGTATATTACGCTCGCACTACGGGCCATTCACGAGGGCAAATGCTGAGCTCTACTCCAACAATAAAGGGCTGTAGAAATCCTCGGTGAGGCACAAATTCCAAGCCTCCAACAACAGGCCCCAAGCAATCCCGCTTCGGACAAAGGGCACGAGCACACAGGGTCACTCTCTAGTGACGCAACACGATGCAGGTGTGCTAAAGGAAGTATCCTCTACCCAAACAAGTGCACTGCCGTAGACTGCCAATAAAATAGCACACTGGTCCTTCTACGGTGGAGCCGAGTACAGATCTCCTGAACAAATGCCACAAGGCCCCCTCGAAAGCTCCGGGAGAGGGTCAAAATATGACGTGGCACAGACGACGAAGCCAAACCACCATCACAAACATGAAAAAAAAGAAACAAACTTCATGGGCGGAGTACCAATATAAACTAATAACAACCCTTAAGGAGAGGCAAAAGACCCATATCCAGTGTTCAGAGAGAAACTCAAAAGAAACTGGATTAAACTAGAAAAAAACTTACTTTAAAAAGGGACATCAAAACTGAATAAATTACGTTAATTTATATATATATATATATATATATATATATATATATATATATATATATATATATATATATATATATATATATATATATAGAAGACATTCAATTTCTCTTTGGCAGGCTGTGCACACGAACACGATCTTGTCTGTGAAATTAAAACCCATTTTAGGCTCGTGATGGGAGTATCAAGATCAGACTTTTAGTAGAGAATAGAATATACTACAATGTAGGCAGACGGTCAGGCGCTGGGTTACGAAGGTGTAACAAGAGGGAACCTCGCAGTTTCACTAACTATGAAATAATTGTTAGAAGACGGTGGAAAGTAAGATGGAATTAAGAATATGAACGGAGGTACAGTAAAAAGAATGAAAGTAGTTGCAGCTAGAGGCCGAAGGGACACTGCAAAGAACCATGAATAAGGCCCACAGCCTTTCAGACGAGAGCCGATGTCTGACGGGAATCGAGAGCCGATCAGCGTCAACCTCCTCTGTCAGCTTAAAAGCCGATTTCCGAAGGAATGCCGCGAAAAGAGAGATCGCTGAACTTTCAAAGGTTCATTTGAGAAAAGAATGGATGGACCAGCCCTTCCAAAGCTCTGCGTATAGACGGATTCATCTAATCTCATAAAATAGACTTTAATTTATTTTACCATTTTTGTAAAATTGTTAATTTAAATATGTACACCTGTTGTATTGTTTATATATATATATATATCTATATATATATATATATATATATAATATCTATATATATATATATATATATATATATGTATATGTTCGTTAATAGTTTCAGTGTTTTTTTTCGTTATATTTACTAAGAACCCACAATGCATAGACAATGTTATCGGTGTAATTTCCTTACACTTGTAGTTTCGGCAGACTTGGAAAATCCCTCTCATGCTCAAAAAATATTCACGATTCTGTCCAATGAGCAATCTATAGCAAGATGATTGTCACTACCACACTTAAGACATGTCTTTTTCTGTCCGTTGTACACGAAAGAAATATTATGTCCTCCCATGAAAAGCGCTGATGGAATGTTAAACATGGATATTATATTTGTGCATTCTGTCACGTCAAACTCAAAGTGTACAGTTCTAATTTGGTATGGTAATGTGCTGTAGGGCCACTGTAGCTACAAAATACATTTTGAGGGAAACAGATACCAGGAAATCATGGATGTCTTATTGATAGGAAAAATCATTATTTTAACGCAGAGTTTTGTGATGGATTATGGTACTGCTATTTACTGTTTTCCACAAACACTTTTGGAGGCCTACTCAAGACACCTACTCTACTACCCTCGCACTCGCAGAAGGAAGAAGAGGAGCAGAGTAAACAAAAGTCGACAATCTACAAGCTCCTATTTTTCTCGATTATATCTGTTAACGAGGACAATATGAATGTCTAAGGTAATGTCATGAAGCCTTTAACGTATTAAGGATAGCAAAGCCAGTGAACATTTCTTGTAAACAGTGAAATTAGTGTAGACAGGAGAAGAAATTTTCAAAACGCTCTCCTGGCCTGGCCGGGCAGGCCATATGCCCTCAGGCTATGGCTGTGACGTAATAGAAGTGACGTCTAGACTCTAGCGTTCGGACGAAGTGAAAATGGCTTCATTTTATACTCTACCCATTAGGAGAAAAGACTCAGTTGATTTAATATTTTCGGGTAAACCGAACTTAAATGATGTTGACGATGTAATTTTTGACAACCTGATAATTGATTTAAAGATTTGATCGTTCAAGAAATGCGAGGTAATAAAGTGATCTTGAAGTTCCGGAATCAGAGTGTATATGAAACTTTTCTGAATAATTATGATGAAAAAGTAATTTGTTTACCTAATGGTCTGGAAGTGAAAGTAGTTAATTTCAGCAGTGTCTTCACATTTGTCTTAATAAGGTACGCTCCATTTCATATGCAAAACAGTATGTTGAGCGATGTGTTAAGCTCATGCGGGAAAGTTATTGGGATACTACGTGATAATACTTCCACACTCGGCAGACGTCAAGGACTGATAAACGGAATACGGAGGACAGCTGAAATGGAAATTAAGAAAAAACATTCCATCAGCGCT
Organism: Macrobrachium nipponense; assembly: GCF_015104395.2. NCBI lineage: Eukaryota > Metazoa > Arthropoda > Malacostraca > Decapoda > Palaemonidae > Macrobrachium > Macrobrachium nipponense. Next base: position 81,823,288 of record NC_087212.1, on the reverse strand, counting down.
TTTCATGGGAGGACATAATATTTTTTTCGTGTACAACGGACAGAAAAAGACATGTCTTGAGTGTGGTAGTGACAATCATTTTGCTGTAGATTGCTCATTGGACAGAATCGTGAATATTTTTTGAGCATGAGAAGGATTTTCCAAGTCTTCCGGAACTACAAGGGAACGGACACAACATTGAGAAGGAGAGGCAAGAGTAATAATGTTCAGGACATCAATAGTATAACAATGGAAAATAGCAACAACGAGCCACATGTTTTAACAGAAAGGATGATTATTGAGGTTGAGGATAGTGAAATAATCGAAGAACGTAATGATAAGGATTCAAATAAGAAGGAGGATATCTATCGATGATGAGGTACTACATAGTGGAGTAAGTTTGGAAGCGCCTGTATTGCTGATTATACCGCAAAAAAAAAAAAAAAAAAAAAAAAACTGCACCTGTTGAGTTCAGTGTTATCACGACGACTGCGGACATTAATCAAGAGGACAGAAAGATAAATCTTAACCTGGGACACGGAACTTATCAAGGAAGAGGAGGACAAACTGATGCAGAATATATTGAAGATGAATTAATGGAGACTGGTGGAAATGTGGCAAGTGCCCCTGGATACTGAAAACGGAAAATTCAAATGGAAGATGACGTCAAGATGAGACTCTCAAAATAGGAAATAAGAACTCAAAATATTCAAGATCAGAAGACAATAGTGATGAGGAAAATTGGAAATAATTGAGAGACCAGAAAAGGAAAAAGTTGGAATCTTCCTAATGTTACGCCTTCAATCTCTCAATTGGCTGTTTAAATGTGAACAGATTAAATGACGTAGGTAAACAAATGAAGCTGTTATCCTTGTGTATGTATTATGATATAGATATTTTGTTATTGCAAGAGCATAATGTGAAGGATTTAAAAGCTCTTGAGTTTTTTCACAAACTACTATGATGTTTTGTTAAACCCAAGTAATAATCTTAAAGGAGGTACAGCAGTTTGTATAAATAAGTTTAAATCTTTGTCTGTCATTAGCAAGGAAATGGATACGGAGGGACAGATAACAGGAGCTAAAATATCTTGTTTAAATCGTGAAATTCCAGTTGTGAATAGTTATGCCCCATCAGGTACAGATAAAAAGAAAGAAAGAGAAGAATTTTTAACAGAAAAATCTTATATTATTTTCGTAAAAATGTTGAAAATGTAGTTTTCGCACGGGATTTTAATTGTGTTACATCCAACAGAGATGTTAGTACGTGGAAGGATAATTTAGTGTCAAAATCATTGCAGACCTTCATAAAAAAATTTTGGATTAAAAGATGTAACATGCACTTGTAAAGGCATTCTAAAATATAACTACATTAGAAAATGTTATGGTTCTAGAATAGATCGCCTATATACTAAACAGCTATTCCATAATATGATAAGTACTGTTACTGCTAAATTGATGATAGGCGATGTGCAAAAAGGGAAAGGATTTTGGAAATTGAATGCGTCCTTACCGGAGACAGAAGGAATAGGCGAAAATAAATAAATAAATAAATAAAACGACAGTTTTAAAATTTAATTGAATAGTGGGAATTTGCTAAAAAGAAATGTAAAATGTTCTTCATTAAAGTTGCAACGAGGGTATCAAATGAAAAATATGGTTTAATAAATTTATTACAATATCGATTGATATATCAAAGTAATGCTGGGAATGATAAATATGATAAAATTTATGCTTTGAAAAGTAAAATAAACTGTCTTCAAAATGAACTTTGTGAAGGAGTTAAAATAAGAGCAAAATTGAAAGAAGTGGAAGGGGAAAAAATGTCATCGCACTTGCTTGGGAAAGAGAAACAGCATAAAGAAGATAAAAGATATAAGTGGAAATATGCTAACAGATACAAAGTCTGATCTTGTGTTTCTTAAAGACCATTTTAAAGTAATATATGAATTTATTGAAGGAAATCACGAACAATAATCATATTTGCTTGAGAAATGCAAAAGAAAGGTAGATGAAGAAGACAATAAACAGGGGAGGAATTTGATATAAATGAATTATGAGAATCATTGAATAAAATAAATAAAGGAAAATAACGTGGAAGTGATGGATTAACTTTGGACTTTTATAAAAGATTTTGGTATATTATCAAAAACGATTTTTCAGAGGAAATAAAATGTATGCTGAAAGAAAGAAATTTATCGGAAACACAAATTTTAGAAATAATAAAACTGTCCAAAAAGAGGAAATTCGGAAATGGTTGAAAACTGGAGACCATTCACTCTCTTAAATGTTGATTATAAAATTCTAGCAACAACAAAGGCAAATCGTTTGAAACTTGTACTTGGAAAAATCATATCACCTGAACAATATTGTGGTACTCCAAACTGATCCAAAATTCACTGCAATAATTCAATAAGACATAATGAATTATGTAAGAGAAAATCATTTGAATGCAGGGATGTTTAACTTGGACTGATCCAAAGCTTTTGATAGGGTGAACTTCCTATTTCTTCTTGGAATTATGGACGAGTTTGGATTTTCAGAGGAATTTATTTCATGGTTAAAAATATTATATAAAAAATTTAAACGTATGATATGTGTAAATGGACTATTTACAGGCACCTTTAATGTAAGAAGGTCGGTTAGACAAGGTTCCACTATGAATGTTATTGTATGTCATTTTCCAAGAACCAGCAATAAAACCCAAGCAATAAAAACCAATACAAAAATTCTACCTCTTACATTACCAAACAATGACAAAATTAAAGTACAGGGATTTCCTGATGATACAACAGTAACTTTTTCAGACGATGATTCATTAATAGAGATTCACTATGAAATAAAGAAATCTGAAGCAGCAACTGGCTCATTATTAAATAAAGAGAAAATCTTTCATCTTAGGAACTGGTGAATGGTCCGGCAGAAGAGACTGGAAGTTAACTTGTCTCAAAGTTGTGGACTGGGCTAAAATTTTGGGCATTTACTTCAGCAATTCGCATGCAGGAAATTGTGAAATAAATTGGTCAGGTATAGTGAAAAAAAAATTTAAAGGCAGTTGTGTGGAAGGTATTTAAAATTTTACCAGAAAGCGCTAATAATCAACTCTTTCATATTGTTTGAAATGTGGTATGTAGCTCACACACTTCCGTTAAGTAAAATTCAAGCTCCAAAGGTGAATGCAATTATTTTCAAGTTTATATGGTGTGGTATGTATCGACCTATAAAACGTAGTACCCTGCATTTGTCAAAGTGAGAAGGAGGTTTAGGAATAATAAGTATTGAAGAAAAGGTAAGATCATTAACAAGGTCATACAGAAATTACTCAGCAAAAAGTTCTCTAACAGCCCTTTGTATTTTAATCTTCCAAAGAAGAAATTATACGCATCCTTTCCGTACATAAAATCTAACAACTTCCGTACAGGCTTCACTAAAATAATCAATGAACATTTTAATGCCCTTGATGTTAATTTGATTCCCAAAAACTCACTTACAATTGGCTCCCTTTTCAGAGTTAGAGACCGACTCTGCTCTTTGATGACGTCTAATGTGGTATATAAGTATACTTGTCCCAGATGTGATATGGGAAATTATGTGGGATCCACGAGCGTCTTCTTAGGGTACGAGTCGATCCTCATAAGGGGGTAAGTCGCAGAACGGGATATCGCCTGTCCAACCCAGATGCATCTAATATAAGAAATCATTCTTTACGATGTAAAACAAACATAGAATACAAAGATTTCTCTATAATTATACAGTTCAACAACTCTAAAGACCTATTTATATTAGAGACGTTGAAAATAAAACAACTTGTTCCGTTTTTGAATGCCCAGTCCTCAGCTGTTCATTTTTTTTATCTTGACTTTGTTGTTGTTCTTAACGAACGCCCGTAATTGTTTACTTTTCGTTTCTGCTTTTAGTTTTACTCTTGACTGCGCTGGCAGGTTAGCTCCACTCTTCCATTAGTTATTTATTTATTTATTATCATTATTATTAATTTTTAAAAATAAATCCTTGCATATTAATGTTCAATTTCATAGTTTTTTTTATATTTTTAATTTATGTAACTTGTGTTTTAACTTAACTTATTGTGTTTTTTAAATATGGTCTCTTTTAAATTGACTTATAGATATTGTTTTTAATTTTATAATTTTTTTACAAGTTTTTTAGAAAATTATTTTATTTACATCTATTGTAGAATTCCTTGAGGATGCAATAATGTATTGCGAAATGTCGCAATAAATGCCATAATGTCAAATTCCTGTGTGTTCCTGCCTGCCTTCATCTACTTAGTGTGACCGTGCCGAGTGGCCTCCTGCTGATTTTGGCTATACATATATGCATGTATGTATGTATGTATTCTTGTGCTGTTGCTTACGGAATGCATATATCCTCCTCAACAACTATGAAATGTTGTAAAAGTGTTTGCAATATTTTCCAATTCAATATTATTTTTTTTCTTAAAGTTAATGTGTTAAGTAATGTGTGTTCAGAATCCACAAAAACATAATTTAAGAGTAAAGGAATAATGTAAAATTTGTACAGAGAGAGGAAGTAGCATTGTCCATTCAAAGCTGGAAATTGTTGTCATCGCTTAAGATAAGAAGAACCCGAGTTCTCCGTTTTGTTTTGGAAACATCAATCATGTATGTGCGATCGATAGCAAACCACTGTTGTTCGTTCGTCTTACTTGTAAAATCACATGAAGATTCGGTAGATCTAGGGTACTTATCCGCGGCGGCCTAGACTATTGCAGTTGCGGGTTTTCTATACATTTTTACCTACTGAACAAGAATTTTAAGTAAAATTTATTCGGACGACTGTATTTAACTCCCCTCCCCCCCTTCTGGGTCCAGTACTAAACACGGCGAAATACATTGGACGCCAGCCCCAATCCCTAGTGGATGTCGTATCCACGGTTACGTTCCTTGCAGTCCGTGCGGACTGCTTCTGTAGAAATGCCGAAGATTCCATCATCTTTCGTAAGATCGTTTTAGAACATTCTTTATAAGAATATGTCATCTATAGGAAGTGACGTTACTTAGTCTTTGCTTTCAATTTAAACAGTTGTTCCTTTCATTTTAACAGACTTTTATTGTCTTATATCATGTGATAATAAATATTATTTATGACTGTAATCCCACTTTTTCTCTGTTTATTGTTTTGAGAGAGTAATTTTTGTTCATTCTGATATTAGAGACCATGTGAGTTGTTAGTCCACTCTCTCTCTCTCTCTCTCCTCTCTCTCTCTCTCTCTCTCTCTCTCTCTCTCTCTCTCTCCGTATGAGAGAATTTTGATTTCACATTAATGTAAAGATTTTGCCCACAGTGGTCGGTCACTCATAAATTTCGGATTTAGTATTTCTTAGATTTATTTAATATTGCTTAGTGCTGACTTCTGGAATCTGAACAGATGACGTAAAAGTGCGTAACAGGTCCCTCGTGTGTAAGTGTTTATTGGTGATTTCGAAAAAGGCTTTCCAATCTTGGTATACCAAGGTAAGAGTTTTTAATAAGTTCAGTGGACTAAACCTCAACCTAAAAAGTACTAGAAAAAATGAAATTACTTACAGGGGAATTTTTACCAATTTTTTTCACATTTTGCTGTTAGTGGTTTTTTTGCATATATCCATTTTTGTATCTTAATGTGTGTTTCTATATATATATATATATATATATATATATATATATATATATATATATATATATATATATATATATATATATATATATTATAATTTATATATATATAGTTTGATTAAATGCTTTCTTAGTGTTTTATCAATTTTGCATTCTAAATTTTTGCGATTAGCTTAATCATTTTCATTAATTAATCATTGCCTATTTGTGAATTAATTTTCTATTACTTAGAATTCTTTTCAAGTTTTTCTTGTTATTTAACATATGAGTTAATTTTCGCATTTTGATTGTTACGTACTTTGAATTATTCTTGAATAATTTAATTTCTTTATTTTTGTGATAAATTAATTTTAATTTAATTTTACTTAATAATTAACTCAAGAATTAATTAAATTTGTGTTGTTTTCAAGTAACAGTAAATTTCCCTGAGATTGTTAATTTCACTTAAAAATTTTGAGTTTGATAAAAAAAAAATTATATTTAAAATCTTTATGAGGGTGTTTTCTTGTTTTTCACCATATTTAATTGTGTTAAGTTAGAAATTGAGCTGTTTTCCTTCTGCTTTGTTGAACTGAGTTATAAGCAGGGAATACTTATACTTTTATAAACTGTTGATGGCGTGATACCGTTTAATTAACTTAATTACATATAAGATTACCTAACACCGGTTTTAATGACCTTAGTCTGCGTTATAAGCTTTTAAGTGATCACTATTACCCTTAGAGTATTCATTCGTATTTTATCTGTGATAAAGGTTCAGATGTCGGCTGTTGTGTGGTAACTATTTCCTAACTGGTAAGTGTAGTAACCAGATACTTGGCACTTTGTCACAGTATGTATGAATAAAACTGGAATAAAATGTCAAAAGGAAAAGCACTATGGAACGTTTCTTAAAATGATGATCGGATGACAACGGAATGTAAAAGAGCAAAAAGAAATGTTGGAATTGAAAATATATTGTCTGGCATAGCAATTTCTTCTGACATTGCGGAAAAGAGATCAATATTTCATTATTCTCCAACAACTATTCCAAAACAAGAGATTAAGGAAGAGGAGTTTTTTTTTTTTTTTTTTTTTTTTTTTTTTTTTTTTTTTTTTTTAGAAACTCTTCTGCAAACATTAATATCAAGCACTAGTCTAAAAATAACAAAAAATAAAACTATTATAAACCAAAAAATAATTTTTCAGAATAAGATAAATTCGACTAAATTAGATTGGTCATATTGCTTAAGGCGATTTTCTCCAACCCCAACTATAGTCCAGTCCCTGTGATGGACACCCAAATACGTTAAAATGTACCCTAAATTTCTCAATGGTTTTAAGTAACTATACCATTTCCCAACAAAACTGACAAGGGTAGACTTCTGGAATATAGGTCAGGCCTCGACGGGAGACCAATTTTAAAATTACTGCCAACGGACTGAAGACTTTGAGCGCCTGTGTACAGAACTGCCTCATAGTAGTGTATAATATATGTTTTTGTACAGATTTTAGGGAGAGAGATTCATTTTTAGCATTTTTTTCCCAGTTACAGATTTCCTTTAAAATAAAAAAAAATATAGAGAGGAAAAAATTGATTTAACGTGACATGCATTACACTTGTTGGTAAAACGAACGTATTTGTGTTCAGATGCTGAGATGAAGTGGGATTTGTATGCAGTATTTACAATATGTGACTATTTTAATATCTGATTAAAATCCCTCAAGAATTGCCCGAGAAGTTCTGATCCTGGATATCTAGTTCTGATACCTTGCGTGCAAAGATTGAGGCATTCACTGCTGAGTGTGAAGCGAAGTCAGAGCTCTGTATGTAAATACTTGGGCTTATTTGAGAACATTCTGTTTGTGATCATGCAGATGGTCACTACTGATAGATAAGGGTACTGGCCACTCCCTATTGCTGAGGTGAGGGAATCGATGAAGATTTTCACAATATTTAATTGTATCAATTACCTTAGGTATGCTTCATGGTACCTTGAGAGAATCGAAGTCCTGGAAGTTGAACAACCCATGCTATTTCGCCGCTTCATGAAGCGGTCAGTTTGTGGTTCAAGACAGAGAGGGAGGCAAATTCAGTGCTGTCTCGCCAAACATGAGAACAAACCATCAACAGATTTGAGAAAGGTCCAGGTGGACATATGATTGTTGGGAGCTCAGGTGATGAATCAATAGTAGCAGAGTTTGGACACCTGTTTCACGAGATTACGGGAATCACCAACCTCTTCAGTCAGCTGACCAATGCTGGGCTGATGGAACATCTTGATACAACAGTACTTTACCATGAGCTTCGTGGTCTAAAGGTCCTTGTCCTCGACGAAAGTGTATCACGTTTGCTGAATTTCATCTTACAGCGTCAGAATCCATTTGTGGTCACCACATTAAATGTCATTACATAACATCGTTACACATTAGATGGTGGTTTCAGAAGTGAAAGCGAAGCTGCTAAACACATTTGAAACTGGAGGGAAAATTAACCAAAGATATCACAATGAGAATAATGTTTTGATGACAGTCAAACTATCATTTACTATTTTTAAGGTTATCAAGCAACGTTTCAACACTAAGGAGGAGGCTGCTAATCAGTATCCAACAGGCAGACCCAAGAAAGCAGTCATCACTACTAAATAAGTTTCAGCTATTTGGCGTACAGTAGAATTAGCAAAACCACGCGGTCACATGACTGAGCAAGTGTTTACTGTGTCAAATTACAAATTATTTAAGAGAGAAGAGTTTCTGCTTTCTTTAGGATCGGATTTTTGCCTTCCTTGCTTTAAACCTTCATATAAGCAATTCTTTGGATCTATGGAATCATTATTTGCTAGACTTCTTAACCTCTGCCTCGATGTAGATATACCTAAAATTCGACACCAACTACAAGGTATAGCGCAGAAAACTTTAACTGCTCATTAGACCCCATTTTTTTAAAGAACGACTTGAATATTCTTAAAGAACTTGTGAAACGAAACGACCTAACCATAACAAAAACCTGACAAGGGAAAAGATAATGTGATAGTAAATAAATATGAATACATAAAAAAGATAGAAAATATTTTATGAGATTAACCTAAATTCAAAAAGACAAGAGAACCTCAATACTCTACTATCTTTAAGATAGAAGACCGAATTAATCGTTTTTTGAATTATCTCAAAGACTATAAAATCATTAGTGAAAATACTTATTCTTCATTATATAGCACAGGTGCCTCAAATGGGTTGATGTGTGGGTTACCTAAAATCCATAAACAAGGTATACCAATGAGGCTCATTGTTACGGACTCTGAGATCTCAGAGACAATGTTACGGTGTCGAAATATCCTGGTTAAAGGTCGCCACAATGTTACGGCCTCTGAGAGAGGTCCGCTTCAGGTTCGATATGAAATAAAAAGAAAATATATCAACACAAACAGTTGAAACTAGGGATACGAATATAGAAAGAAACATTAACACAGCAAAGGTTTATTTTACAAGCTTACTAACAAAGGTAAATGCAGAATGGTATCTCCTATTTACATAAAAAAGATAGAATCTTACACTGCATGAACTGGGGGAACAGTGAGGCAATTCAAATACTTGCTGCTCGATTTGGCGATTCGACGCGCTGGCTTCATAAATGTAGAGCGGCAATTGCAGTCATCCTCTTGACTCTGTATTGCAGAAACTAATCTACTTGAAAGGCAGGAGCTACCCAAAACCTGTAGCAGGACCTTTTCTTCTCTGAAGTCTGCTCGACGTCGAGAAAACACGGCCGTCCACTCCTGAAGACGACTAGACCATTATCCAACCAACTCTCGAACAACTCTTCTTTTGATTGATACTTCGTTGGTTCCTTGGTCTCTAGTCTCTCTCTGACGATCACTGCTGCTGATCTCTCACTGATAATCTGATCTGTAGCTCTTACTAACTGGTGATCTCTCTCTTTTACGAACTCTTCCTCTTACGATCACTGCTCTCCAAAGTTCGTTCGTCGTATTTATACGGCACTCTGGGGGCGGAGCCTACGGCGAACGTCACCGACTCCAGGGATTTCTAGAACTTCTTACATGAATTTAGACGTGGTATTGCATCAGAAATCGCGGCATTTCTCACGTAACATTGGCACGTTTTT
>NC_087212.1:81808568-81811068 GCF_015104395.2 Macrobrachium nipponense | reverse complement strand
AGAACCAAGGAATTTATAAGACCTCTTTATAACCAGATATATTCACTCCTGCCTATATGCAAGTTGCATCTGTGAACTGGAAGACTCCATTCTCTCTAAACACCCCTTTGGTCCCATTGGCTGCCTTGGATTTACTCTCCACAGGACTGAATGAGGGAGTGGTCTATCCGGGCAAGATTTTACAAGATCGGGGCTGCAGCAGCTCTGCTCAGAAAGCTCAGATGTTCCCAGGAGCTCAGAAAAGCTCAAAGCTTTCTCAAGCCCTGCAGACTCCATTTCACCCCTTTTGCTCCCCTGCCTACTCTAGAGGATCCCACAAGTGCTCTTCTACCTCCATAGTGCACAGAAATATCAGCAGATGAGAAGACTACCAGACCCACAATTTCCAGGTACTGTGAGATGTAAATTTAATGCAGTCAGTATATGGTTTTTGCCTCTTCTCTGTATTTCATTTCCATTCTTCCAAGGCAACTTTACCCCTTATTGGTTCAGCTTATCACTACCCAATTTTTGTTCAATGCTCTGATAATTCCCTTGTGATGCTAGTAAACTTCCCCCTGGTTAATTCAAACATTGTAATAGTCCTTTCTGTGTAAACTCCCAGTCATCTCATGCCCACTTGAGTGAGTTTTGATATTTTATGCTAAGAGCAAGTTGTGTGTAATGGTTCCCATGTGTTCCTCACCTTAGTACTGATGTTAGAACGCAATCACTTTCCAGATAAACACTGTGCCTGATTGTGGGAAAATTGGGAACCCTTTGGAATAAGGCTTGCATTGAAATAACCTGTTGTTCGCAAATTCTGATCTCCATTTCTGGTTCATTTCCCAGCCATGTGTTTCTGGTGGACCAACAATCAACCACTTCATTAATTCCCTACCCTTAACTTAACCCTTAAACGCCTATTGGACGTATTATACGTTGACTAAAATTGTCTGTTGGGTGCTAATTAGACGTACAGTACATTGACTACAAAAAGTTTTTTTAAATATTCGCGGAAAAATAGTTATAGGCATAGTTTGCAACAATTTTTAAATCATGCGCCTTGAGGGATGCTGGGAGTTCACGGATCATGCTGTTGTATTGTTTACAAGTGTTACCCAGCTGCGCTTGCGCGAATTTCTTCCTTCTTGCTCTAAAAAGCACCAGCGACATATCTCAGAAATTCTTTTGTCACTTTGTTGTAATTTTGGCACCGTTTTATATTAGCCGTTACATAGAGTTTTATATATGAAAATGTGCGCAATTTAATGTAGAATAAAAAAAACAACAACCCATGGTTGTGGCTTTGTCAGTTTTGAAATATCTTCATATAAATCACAATAAGTACCAAAATTTCAACTTTTGGTCAAATTTGACTCGACCGAAATGGTAAAAAAACATAATTGTTAGCTAAAACTCTTACATTCTTGTAATATTCAATCATTTACCTTCATTTTGCAACAAATTGGAAGTCTCTAGCACAATATTTCGATTTATGATGAACTTTTGAAAATACTCTTTCCTTACCTCCCTGCAGTAACTCTGCCGAAAATCTCAGAAATTCTTTCGTCACTTTGTTGTAATTTTTGGACCTTTTTATATTAGCCATTACATAGAGTTTTATATGTGAAAATGTGCACAATTTCATGTAGAATACAACAAAAAACAATTCATAGTTGTAGCTTTTATCGGTTTTGAAATATTTTCATATAAATCACGATAAGTGCCAAAATTTCAACCATCGGTCAACTTTGACTCGTCCGATATGGTCGAAAAATGCAATTGAAAGCTAAAGCTCTTACATTTTTAGTAATATTCAATAATTTTCCTTCATTTTGCAACAAATTTAAAGTCTCTAGCACATTATTTTGATTTATGGTGAATTTTTGAAAAAACATTTTCCTTACATCTGCGCAGCAAACTCGGCCGAAAATCTCAGAAATTCTTTTGTCCCTTTGTCGTAATTTTTGCACCGTTTTATATTAGCTGTTACATAAAGTTTTATATATGAAAAGGTACATAATTTCATGTAAAATACAAATAAAAAAACCATAGTTGTAGCTTTTATCATTTTTGAAATATTTTCATATAAATCACAATAGGTGCCAAAATTTCAACCTTCAGTCAACTTTGACCCGACCGAAATGGTAAAAAACGCAATTGTAAGCTAAACCTCTTACATTCTAGTAATATTCAATCATTTACCTTCATTTTGCAACAAATTGGAAGTCTCTAGCACAATATTTTGATTTATGGTGAATTTTTGTAAAAACCTTTTCCTTACATCTGCGCAGCAAACTCGGCCGAAAATCTCAGAAATTCTTTTGTCACTTTGTCGTAATTTTTGCACCTTTTTATATTAGCCGTTACATAAAGTTTTATATATGAAAATATGTGCAATTTCATGTAAAATACAACAAAAAATAACTCATGGTTGTAGCTTTTATCAGTTTTGAGATATTGTCATATAAATCATAATAAATAGAAAATAATTTACCTTTTCTCAAATTTAACTCGA
>NC_087212.1:81801068-81803568 GCF_015104395.2 Macrobrachium nipponense | reverse complement strand
CATTATATTATGCTTTGTAAATACTTTATAAGGATGAAAATTCTCGCGTCTTGTGTACTTAAGACAGAAATACTTCATAGTTCTATACCTCTCACTCAATAATTGCTTCGTGGTTTGTGTTCGTTAATACTGTTGATTATTTTACGTTTTTTAACATTCCCAAAATGGCATTTTGATTTATGCACAAAAGAAGATATGTACTAAGTTAATATACAGAATATCCGCAGGGAGAAGACTATATGGAACAGTTATGTAAATCGAATAAAACATTAGAATATCAGTCAGGATGATATTTGATGAATGATAACAGGCCTGGGAAATTATTTACCAAGCTTGTTAGCATCACACTCAATATCTCTGAAGCTTACTTGCGAGCTCTCCTCGATACTTGCACAAAGAAAGCCCCACCCTGCAAGTGTGAGACCCTTTGAATCAGACTAATGTGGTATACCAATTCATATGCCCTGCAAGCAGATGTCCCTAGCACCCGTGTTGACATAACCGCAACACGTCTGTAGAAAAAGGATCTCCAGCTATGCGCAAGAAAGGGCCATTAGGAACCATTCCTTGGCGGTACATAATGAAGCTATCTCCCGCAACAGAATTATCCAAAGCACGAGGATAATTGGGAGAGCTCCAGATCAGAGATGTCTCCATCTGTCAAATGTACTCCTCATTCAATGGGAAAAGCCCTCTTTAAATACTGCCCAAGATGTGTTTTCCCTCCCCACAAACCCACAGAGGAACATTTCAAATCACGACAACACCAGAATAAAAGACAACATGAAACCAGTCTTACCCAAACAAACCAGCAGCACTGCAGCCAATGAGGATTCGGCCCACCATGGCATCACACAACATCACGCATCACCCATTGATGACACAATCCAGCTCCGCAGTCTGCAAGGTGGCGACAGCGAGAGCTTCAATGATAAGAAGTAGTTGGAAGATCCCTATTATCCGCAAATAAAAGACGTTCATCATGCCCCAACCAATGAAAATTCAGCTCACGGGACACCACCTGGTAGCCCCCATACTATAAATAGGGTACAGCGTGAATCCAACATCAGTGTAATGAAAGCCAGAGCATTGAGAATATCTGGTCGGAACCAGAAGAAACGTCGGCCTTAATCTTTATGTTATTATTATTATTATTATTATTATTATTATTATTATTATTATTATTATTATTATTATTATTATTATTATTATTATTATTACGAAACCAAAGCTCAGCTTTATATGCTGAATGACAGACAAATCTCATCTATTTTTGAGAAACAGCTACAAAAAATACGACAAACATTTTCCCCGCATTTCTGCTTCCCCTTCCCACGACCGCCTAATCTGCATTTAATTTGACTCAAACGAGCAGGAATGTTTTCTCATAAATACTGGGTGGCCTCATTACAAGGAAGGGGATTAATGAGTCCAGTTGGTCGAGGAGATTAAAATGAATAAAACTCTTATGCTAAAGATGTTGAAAGAAACATAAATTCGGGAGATTTAAAACTAAGAATAGGAAAGAAGCTTTGAAGAAGAAGAAGAAGAAGAAGAAGAAGAAGAAGAAGAAGAAGAAGAAGAAGAAGAAGAAGAAGAAGAAGAAGAAGAAGAACTAAATTGAAATGTACTTCATTGTATTTCGTGGATTTTCCCCAAAAAATCGGTATCAGTAGTAAATGTATTCTTACACCATTCTACGGAAAGTAAAATGAACAACGAAATAGCGGTACGTTTGACTTACACTTTTATCTTTTATTTTTCACAAAACGATTCTTAACCTCGTCAGGTTTTCTGACACCCAATAACGTTTTTCTCTCTACCTTCAGATTTTATGTCAAGAATCGATCCTTCCATTTGGTGTCTGCTTAGCGTCTTTGGTTATTTGTCATAGTTCCATTTTTTCCGTTTTTATTTTATTTTATTTACCCTACACCTCTTCCCTCATCATAACATTCTGATGGGAAATCTAGCAGATGAAACAACATTCATTGAAACATTAATTACTATAATCAGTATCCATTCGACATGTTACGTTTCTTACTCGGTCTTTTTAATCAGTGGTAATTCGTCTGCAACTGATATCAATGAATTGAAATTCTATTTACGAAAAGATAATGCAATGGATCCTGACGTTACTTGGAACAGTCATATTTAGAGCAAGGATTTTTGGGATTCATTCTAGATTTAAGACAGGGTCCCTTTTCAAACTCTCAAGGACAAAATTAGTCCGTTGTTTAAATCCAACATTGTTTATAAGTATACTTGCCCCAGGTGTAACCAGGGGACTTACATTGGATGTAGCAAAAGACTGCTGAGGGAACGTATAGACGATCGTAGAGGAGTTAGTTTCAGAACAGAAAGCAGATTGTCTCCAGAACAATCCAATATAAGGAACTATTATGCAAAGCATCTATGGACAACATTTTTCGAATAATATGGCAAACGGAGAGTCCATTAAATACACAAGCATCTTCTACTCAACTACTTATTGCTTCAT
>NC_087212.1:81786068-81798568 GCF_015104395.2 Macrobrachium nipponense | reverse complement strand
TGCTTCCTTTCTTTCTATTTGCTGTTAACATCAAAAGATCGCATTTGAATGCAAGTTGGTGAGACGGAGTTCCTATGAGATGGACCTCCCGGTTTATTTTCTGCTTCTCCACAACTGCTAAAATTGCATTTTTTTTTATTCCACTGCCATTGCAGTCTTTCTTTTTTTTCAATTTATATTCCGTGTTTGTTTAGGGGAAAACGGCCTCCTATATTTTGACACATGGATTTTGAATATGAAATCCTTACCGGTTCAGTTATTGTATGATAAACTATTACAGCAGTAATAACATTTTTGACAATTGCTTCCTGGAAATTCTGTATATTAAACTCCATAATAAATAATTATCATGAAATAATATTCAATTAGTTGACAAGAATGTAAAGGATAGAGCTCAGGGTTTTTGACGACATGTTATGGCAACGGTCAAATCCAGAATACTAGAAAAAAAGATCTTGTAGCTTTAACTGTAAACTACCAACTCAACCTTTAAAACCTGGCAGCCCCTACACCCATCTACCTACCCCACCCACCCTTAAATAATTTGAGGCTTTGAATCGGTTTTGAGCAAAATATGGAAGGAAGATTATCATTATATATATATTATATATATATATATATATATATATATATATATATATATATATATATATATATATATATATATATATATATATATATATATATATAACAAGTAAACTTTGGAAAGCAAAAGGCAGAAAGCAACGCAGAAATGAATTAAAAGAATGTTGCTAAGAACCTTTCACACCACCTACAGTGTAATACTCAAGGCCCACTGTAGTTAGACGTGCCAGTCAAACCCTCCTAAAGGGAGAGCTGCAATGTAACAGGACAAAAGTGACTTTCTTTTAGATAATCAGAAAAATATTTTTAGGAAAGAAAGTTGCTACAGAAGTGACATGGAAATTGATCCTTTTAGACTTGAACACTCGGACGGCCAAGCAGTCACTTTGAAATTGAAACGCTTGGCATGGCTCAACTACCTTCGTTATTTAGTTGATACATCATGACACCTCCTAACATAGTGAGCAGTTCATTATGGTAAAAGAATTTGGGTAGTTTGCTTGTTACTTTTTTAAGTACAGAACGCAATATCATAAACCGACGGTGTAACAAACAATAAAATGTTATTGAGATTTTTTTTTAGCTACAAATCATCGAATTCATAAATAAAAATCATTACGTCAATTTACGTTGAGAAATATTGAAGAGCATTTCCATACTGTGCGAAAGTTGGTGTTTGTACAAAAACATACATAATTTGTATTTACCTGTTATTCGATGAAGCTAATTGCATTGGAGTGGAATTCCATTCATGAAGCGCTGATGTGTTAATGTTTATTTCATTAAGAGAGGCGTCTATTATGTAAATTACCTTGTAAATTGTTGAGGCCTTCCGAATATTCATTTTGCAAAGATATCTGGTTACGAAATGCCTCTATCTGGGCTAATTTAACTTTAGTCTGATCGACAGATATAGTACTGATAATGCTAGTACTACAAAGTCGTGATATCTGTATTTCAACAGTCAAACAATATTATTAGTATCATTATTATTCATTATTATTATTATTATTATTATTATTATTATTATTATTATTATTATTATTAGTAGTAGTAGTAGTAGTAGTAGTAGTAGTAGTAGTAGTAGTAGTAGTAGTAGTATTCTCGCCATTAAAGAGCCAGATAGGAAAAAGAACAATAACTGAAGAAAGATCAGGGCATAAGTAAATACGTCCTTATACTATAAAACTGAACAGTAGATTTCAGTAAAGATGATTTCACATGGCGTTCTAGATTCACACTGCATATTGCTTCCATATACCCGTTTGTATCATTCTGACATTCTATAAGAAAATTGCCTGAGAAGATAGCTACTTAAAAAATTCTTCCACATTATACTTTCCAGTCAAATGAAGGATATTTATATACTACTGAGATGTCATGTTTTTTTTTTTTTTTAATACTTCGGTAACACTTTTATTAGATAACATTTGAAAATTATGAACCTAATTTAATTTAACTATGAAGCCAATAGTATAATTGTAATATGGTGTGGAATAGCCAAATATTTGTGGAGCTTTAAAGTCTAAGTCAAACTTACGCAACCTAAAATTAAAATAACAATACAAAATTAAGCTCTGAGGACCCTTATTCAATATGACAGTTTTTAAAAAGGTATTAACAATAATAGCATTAGCTTTAGCTCTCACATCGAAAACAGCCAAATCACCTTCAGTCCTACATCTAGTCAGTGTAGATCGTTTAATTGTTTCATATCTACCACACCAAATATATCTAAAAACTAGTCTCTCAACTCTGATGCCATAATTATGAGTTAAGGGATACACAAGCGCAATATACCATACTTTTGCCAGAATGCACGCATTTGCATATGACGTCCTCTGAAAAAGGTTCAATTTCCTTGCATGAAGCAATTTCAAATGGTTATCTATGTTACTTATCACATGTTCTCAATTATTCTTTAGACTTTCCTCATAATCATTACAATGATGGATTCCTAGCGTGAACAAAGAAACATTCTGCCTTATCCATGTGAGGAGCCAATCCCTTTTATTCTTCCAACCACCCATGCTGAATAGTCTTGACTTTTCATTCCTGCACAATTTTATCCACTTCTCTTAAACTATCTTCTGTTGTGATTATTAGATTATTATCATCAGCATAACCAACTGCCTTGAGAGTAGTGTGATCAGGTGAGACTAAGAGTTTCACATTAATATTTTCCTTAATTGCAATAAAGAACGATTCTTGATAGATTGCATAGAACATCATGCTAAGTGCCTGACTGACCTTGTTATGGGGAAAAGGGAAATTATATGACTATTCACACACATTGCACTATCTATTTGATTATATAGCATACTTATTTTCCCTACAAACTCGTCTCCAAACCCTAGACACTTCAAAGACTTAAACACAAATTCTTTATTAACCATATCAAAAGCTTTATACCAGTCTAATTTAAGAAAGCAGCGTTCATATCAGTAGAATTACCATAATGCATAACATCCCTGATCATCATATTACATTGAACAATGCCTCGTCCTGGAATACAGCAAAACTTACTAGTATCAGTCACTT
Source organism: Macrobrachium nipponense (assembly GCF_015104395.2). Classification (NCBI taxonomy): domain Eukaryota; kingdom Metazoa; phylum Arthropoda; class Malacostraca; order Decapoda; family Palaemonidae; genus Macrobrachium; species Macrobrachium nipponense. Next base: position 81,795,442 of record NC_087212.1, on the reverse strand, counting down.
TGTCTAATACTTCTTTCATACGAATAGTTAAAAGTTTAGAAATTGTTTTATAATCAACACAAAGGAGAGAATTTGGCCTCCAATTCTTCAGTCCTTTTTCGTCTCCGTCTTTATGAGTAAGTGTCATGACTCCTTTCCTTTGCGAAACTGAAAATACCTCATTTCTCATCACATACTTTACCAATGAAGAAAAATCATCCCCAATTACATCCCAATTCTCTAGATAAAACTCCCCTGGCAGACCATCGATTCCAGCTGTACGATTCTTCTTGAAACTTTTGATAATTTTTAAAATTTCCCCTTTTGAATAATCCTTATTCAACTCTTCCCTATGACTGTCATCAAGATTTATTTTTAAGAAGGATAAAAACTTTCCTTGCATTTCATTAGTAACTGTCCTTGAACTATATAACTCACAATAGAAGGAATTAACATAATTGTTTATACTAGCCGAGAATTGAAGTTTATTCCCTTTATTATTTTTTAAACAAGTAATTACTTTCTTCGCCATAAATTCTTACTGGTTAGCTATTAAAAATTTTGAAAATTTCTCATCATTTTGAAGATTTAGCAAACGGGATCGAACCTTCAAATTCATCTCTTATTTCCTCGATTTTCTTTTTCACATTATTGATTTCTAATGTGTTAGGATTTCCGTCTGATAAGAAGCCTCATACAAGTATCGTAATTTACTTTCTAGCAAGTTTAACACACTAATCTCTGTTGTTTCTTAAAAGAACATGCTTTCATATAGAACTTTTTAACTTCCTCTTTAGCCAGAATATCCCACCACAGTAATATATTAGCGTATTCATCCCTTTTCCTCTGAAACTCGGTCCACTTTTGTTTAAAGTTTTCTTTGATTTCAGTGTCTTTTAGAACCAAACAATTAAGCTTCCAGTAAGATTTCCCTAACTGTACTACATCAGGTATCTTACATCACACAGGAAACAAGAGTGGTCTGAAAACGACACTGGAACAGTTTTCGTTTGTGTGACACTATTTCTGTCTATCTGCATATAAATCCTGTCCAACGCGCAGCATAGTTCCCCCTAACAAAGGTGTACTCGGGTAACCTATGACGGATGTTATGGACATCCTTTATCTTCACCGCATCATCAATATTTTTCAAAACATTCAAAAAACAAGAATTTTTGGGATGTGAAGAGTCCTTATCATTAATTCCAATATCCTTCAATAATCGCCTTATCACAATTATTCTGTTCAATGATAACAAATCCGTCTATAAAAATTCCTCTCTCTCTCTATGGAATTTATTTCCTGAATGAGCATATATGTTTCACCCAGGTTCCAACCTGGGTAATTTAAAAAGGTTTTGGTAGCAATGAACTGGAGCAGCAGGCACTGGAATAACATCCATTGCTCTCTCTCTCTCTCTCTCTCTCTCTCTCTCTCTCTCTCTCTCTCTCTCTCTCTACACATTACCTAAGGCAATTAAATCAGACTCGTGAACTACAAAAATACATTTATTTAAGAGCAAAGTATTAGCTAGATAAATCAGGTTCTAATTCGAGTAGTTTTTCCTGTAGCAGTCAATTATACTCTTTTAAGAAAAGAAAAATAACTACGTCAAATTTTTAACATGGCTGATTAATTTGAGCATACTATGATTACATTTATAATTAAAATTGTCAAAGTCAAGGATTTTACACATTTTCGAATGCAGTCTGCTTAATTTATCTTCCGAATGCGGTAAATATATAAAAGATAGGTCAAAATCATGTCAATCATTAAAGTCGTTTAAATACGGAGATGCTATATAAAATGAATATAGTAGTCTCAGTGTCCAGATAACATGTTTAATGCTTAAAAGACATACGTCTTATGTAGGGGGGCAAAATGCTCACTTGAATAGCCAGTTACTGAAATTGGAGGGAATTTCAAACGCAGTAGTTAAACCGAGCTAACCTAGAATAAAAAGGAACAGCTGCCACCACAGTTACCATTTCGAGATATACATACACTGAGGTATAAAGGAGGAGTCTTAGCTCAATAATGGAGGATTTCTTGAAAGACACCAAACGTATTGGACGGATAATGAGCCAGACGAGAATCATTGTAATGAAGGTCTTCAACTATCTCCGTGAGCAACATGATCAGGAATGCGAAGATGATATTTTGAAAAGGACTGCTGCTGCAACGGGAATATCTGTCCGCTCCATTCAGCGAATAAAGCAACAACACAAGCGTGGAGAAATGTACTCCCTACCCCCTAGGACCAGAGCATCACCAGTAACGGGAGCTTTGGATAATTTTGATAAGGCTCGTGTACGTCGGGAGATAATGGCTTTTTACGAAAGAGGTGGAATTCCAACAATCGAGAAATGACTGGAATAGGCGATGGAGCCACCTGTAAATTTCCCTGGTGCTTATACGTCCCTTCTCAAGCTTGTTAAGGAACTTTGGTTTCGCTATAAAAAAAGTTGAAAGTGGCAGGAAGTTGTTAGTGGAGAGGAACGATGTTTTTCTTGCAAGAAATAAATATCTAAGACTTATTGATGAAAACAGAAAATCCGACACTCCGAGGCCAGAAATATACGTGGATGAGACAGGGGTCAATCAAAACGAGTGTGTGAATAAATGTTGGACATTACTCGATGGAATTGTTGATCCGAGAGTGAAAACGGGAAAAGGAGCTAGATTTATCATAGTGCATGCTGAGGGAGAAAATGGATTCGTACCTGGAGGATTGCTCATTTTTCGATCGAATAATGGTAATAAGGGCGATTACCATGATAGTATAAATCATACAAGCTTCCTGGCAACCATTCCAGATAGGTGTCTCATTGTCTTAGATAATGCTTCATATCATTCCAAAATATCAAACAAAGCACCTGTCAGCAGTTCAAAGAAAGCGGAAATCGTCTCCTGGTTAACCAAACACAATATAGCTCGTGACCCTTCTTTTACCAAATGCGAACTTCTTGATGTGGTAAAGCAGCAAAAGTACCTACAGGAGCATGAAATTGACAAAATCGCTCGAGATGCTGGCTATAAGGTACATACTTGGACTTCCTCCTATCATTGCGAATTCAACCCCATAGAATTCATTTGGCCACAAATAAAAAAATGAGGTTAAGAAATGCAATTCAAATTAAAATCAGACTTTGACAAATATGAAACATATAACTAAACGTACAATAGACAGTAACCACAGAGGACTGGAGGTCATGTATTTGTCACACAAGAGAAGTGTAGGATATTTATAGGAGAAGTGATCTAGCACGTGACCATCTAGCTGAAAAATTTGATTATAAACATCACCAGCGACAGTGAGAAGTCAGAAAACGATGATTGAAGTAATTGCTGTACTTAAATGAAATGTTTAAAGTATCAATGACGAATGAATTTGTTATATTGAGGTATTGTTTGATGTATCCAATGATGATTCAATTTGTTTCCTTTTGTTGAGTCATGATGTATCAAATGTATTTTATCTAAATATGATTACATATAATCGCAGCAAGTTTCCGATCTAAAAGATTGTTAGACTGGGCTATAACACACCGAAACTTATAGTTATCTGTAGCAAAATATAAAGATGGGAACACTGGTTTACTCGGTCAAGTTGTCTACGATGAGCGAGCTGTCAGAATCAGCTGATCACTGAGTGGCTGTTTATCTGGACATTTCACCTCCCCACTCCCATCATGCATATTTTGTGGTGTCTTATGATTCATATAATCATGTAGCATATTTATAGGTATGCAATCGACAGTATATAAGTTATTATGAAACATGGCTTGTATTATTTGTTTTTATTCAATTCATATTTAACATAATGCCCTGAAATAACGAATTGTTTACATTCGACAATAATTTTTTGTCTTCGGCTTCGATTTCCTGTAATATATATAAATTCTTTTATCCTACTCCGAATGACATTTTAATTCTGTGAAAGAATTTCTAACTATTTCTCCAATAGTTTTACTTTTACATAGGAAATGGAAAGAGGATTATATCATATCAAAATATTTTTTATGAAAATACGGATAAGGACTCGAACTAATGAAGTGGGCGGGTCATCACCGCCAACTTAGCTTGTGGCAAGTATAGTATGCTATGATCACAATTGAAAGGAGTGAATAATGGTAAAGAATTCTGTAAATATGACGTTACGTTTCCTGATGTCGATGTCAGGCTCTGTTCTACAACATTTTCAGGGTATCAAGTGGCTTAAGTCAGTAGCAGTAGATGGTAGGGTGGGGAACAAGTCACTGTCAAATTTTGTGCGTGTCCCAAGTCACTTTCTATCAAAGGTTTACCTCTTACCACAGGTATAGGCAGCGTTATCCTTAAACCTTTGTATATGCTATTCTGTTAGTTTAAAAAGTGTCCACACCATAATATTGTTTGTGGATTAGTAGTTTCCATGACCATGGCATTCTACATTAAGAATAATAACAATTGGACAGGTAAAAGACTATTCAATTCACAGCGCTTTTTCGTTGCTGGAACCTCACACCACCAAAAAACTGCCAAACAATACATAATGAAAAGAGATATTGGTAGTTACGTTTATTAGGCTAACAATTACCCAGAAACTCACTCTCTCTCTCTCTCTCTCTCTCTCTCTCTCTCTTCTCTCTCTCTCTCTCTCTCTCTCTCTCTCTCTCTCTCTCTCTCTCTCTCATCATATTTATATCTTTACCTCTGTGCTATTATTGATATTTTTGTTGTGCTTCTTTCTTTCTAGCTTTTATTGAATATGAATTTGTTACATTGGTGAAAGTATCTGCATCTTATATTTTGCGTTAGTATTTAAAAAAATAGCTACATATAGCCATAATTTGTAAAACTTGAGTATATCTTAGTTTTACCAGACCACTGAACTGATAAGCTGCTCTCCTAGGGCTGGCCCGAAGGATTAGTTATTTTTAGGTGGCTAGGAACCAATTGGTCAGCTAGTAACGGGATTTACAGCTTATTGTGGGATCATAACCACATTATATCGACAAATGAATTTCTATCACCAGAAATAAATTCCTCTGATTCCGCGATGGCCAAGCCGATAATCGAACTTCGGACCACCGGATTAGTGGCGGAACGCGAAAACCACTCGTCAAACGAGAAACTACCCCCATAATTTGTAAGTTTCCTAAAACTGGCATCGGGTGTTATCACCCAAATCGCCTGCCTTCTCTATGGGTATTGGCCCAATCAAGCAAAATGTGTTATATGTAATGATAGCTAAGAGAATGTCAGTTACGAACAGCGTAAATATAAAAGAGAGGGAGAAACAAGACAGAGAGAGAGAGAGAGAGAGAGAGAGAGAGAGAGAGAGAGAGAGAGAGAGAGAGAATTAGTCTCAGGAGGAGTCTCCAACAGTAGCCGTAACACGCACAAAGTTTTAATCAAAGTGCTCCCATACAAATCTTCACCTATGACCTGACCTCTACACTCTTGCCGGAAACTCGACAGTTCCGGTGACGTCATAAGTTCCACCAACAAAGGGAGGAATTAAGTCAATCCATCACACCTAAAGGACGGCGTTAGATAATCTACAACCAATATGAATGACCAACAGGCGGGAGAAAAAGCTTATCGCTCCTATTCTAGGTGGGACATTCTCCTTTGTAGAATCCTCGAGAAGGACAGCAGCGAAGGAGAGCACCAGTTGGAAAAAGAAAGGGCCGCGCCGCACAGCTACGACGAAAGTAGGTCAGCTACCCAAAGCCAGAGCAGTTGCTGTCAACAGAACTTCAAATTGATGCGTAGTCTTCATTGCTGAACTTGTATCTGTGACTGTATCATTCTAGTGTGAATGAAGGGAAGAAACTTGCACTGCATCTCATTTAAACACTCCTGAGAGACTCAAACAAATAATATATATATATATATATATATATATATATATATATATATATATATATATATATATATATATATATATATATATATATATATATATATATATATATATATATATATATATATATATATATATATATATATATATATCACATCGATGTCTTTTTTACAGTAATTCAACAGTATAATATGAAGATAATCGGCCCGTAAAACACTATTTCAACGTTGTAACCGTATATCTTACAGGAGTATATATACAAAAACATATGTAGTGTGACAGTAAGTCTCTGTTGGTGACCCAGGAAGGGTGGAAATTAAACTATTCCATGGTGATTTCTGGCCTCATTAACTGCCGTCTGGCGACTCGTCCAGTGGTCAGATGTTCTTAGACACCTGCTTGAGGAGCTGCCTAAGGGATTAGTTTGTCGATGTCATCCGATTTCCAATGTCCTCCTGACAGGTTCGTTTGATTGATGATAGCAGATTCCAGCATTCTCCTTTTTTACGGACAGCTACTTTTGAAAATCAGCTCCACCCCACTCCAGTTCATAGTATGGCCTTTGTCCCTAATATGTAGGAAAATTCCCAGTTTCTCTGATGCATATCGCACTGATCTTTTGTGTTCTGCTAATCTTTGCGAGATGGATCTACAGGTTTCCTCAACGTAAATCTCATTACAATTGCTACGCGGTATCTTGTAAACTCCGGCTTCTTCTCCTCTTTTATTTAGGTATACGTTAATGAGCGAACTCCCGATGGATTTGGATAATGGAAAATAAAAGGATTATTAGACCGGAGGTGTTCTGTGGCTTTTTGAATGCTTTCATCGGCTGGAATTTTCAATTTATTGCTAAAGTCTATTTGTCTATTGGGAGTGGGACCTCTATAGTATATTGTATTCGCTTTATTTATAGCCTTCTCGATAATGCATGGTGGGTAAAACAGTTGCATTAGGTGTTGGCGGATCGTGTTGAATTCTTTATCTATGTACCCATTTGAAATTATTCTAAGCCCCCTGAGGAATAGGTTGCACCCGACCATGATCTTTACGGATACATCGTGGTAACTTAGGAAATGAATATATGAAACAACGAAAAGTTGGTTTCCTGCGTTCAATGAATGCATATCTATTCTGCTCTCTTATGATTAGTACGTCTAGGAACGGTAATTTCCCGTCCTTTTCCCATTCTGTTTTAAATTTTATGGTCGGAACATGCTAATTTAGTTGATTGAAAAATGCATTGAAATCTCCCCAGCTATCATCCCAGTAAGTAAAAATATCATCTACGTACCTAAGCCAGACCATATTGCAGGGTTTGATAGAGGACAAAATTTGTTTCGAAAAATTTCTGTTTCGAAATATTCCATGTGTAGGTTTGCTAGAAGGGGGAATAGGGGACTGTCCATGCAACAACCAAATTTATGTTTATAAAAATTACCATTGAAAGAGAACACCTTGTTAGTTACACAGAGGTTGATTAGTTTTACTGTTTTGTCAATACGGGAGTTAACGAGGCCAAAAATCACCAGGAAAAGACTTACTGCCACACCTACTTATGTTTTTGTATATATAATATTGTAAGACATCCTATGCCCATATTTTACCAGTGATCATGAGCATAGAAGGAAGTACTCGAAATATGTGGTTAAAAAAAAAGTGTTTGATGGGCCTTTTATCTTCATACACACACACACTTATATATATATATATATATATATATATATTATATATATATATATATATATATTACTATACATATAATGTATAATCATTTTGTATTTGCTACCTCAATAACGTAAGTCTAAAGTGAACTGAAAATTTTGCTAATTTGCTGCTACAGGTGTTAGTTTTTTTGATAAGGGGTGTCTTGCAGATTACAGAGCAACACCAATAACACTGTTGGTGAAATGTTTGTATCGATCTTGTGAACAGTCGTGTCTGTTGATAAGATACGATAATCTATAGGAAATATATATATAACATGATTACTGACTTCCTAAGCGCTTTTATCTTACTTATTTCACATATTTCCTTAACTGCATATTTTACACTCAAACACAGTATGGTCAACAACAAAAACTTTACGCTCACCACCTTAATTAACGATATTAGATCATGGAAACTTTACTCTTTGTTCAAGAAAAATACTTGCTTCCCACTCCTCCTTCCTTGGCCTGACGGAGCGACATCTGTTGGGTGCTTAATTCGTTACTTGTTCAACTACTTCGGGGTTTCATAGTCGCAGATTCGTGTTCATTCTGGATCAGCGGAGGGAACGAACTTTTGTGCGCCATAGTACCTTTTTTTTTTTAATTCTGATTACTAATTTCCCGTTACCCAAACAATATCATTCGATTTATAATCCATATATATACATCAGCCACGGTTTTGTTCATCAGTAATATATTTGGACTGCTATTATCATCAATAGTTTTCCCTTCTAATTCATAAAAGGACATATTAGGGGTATTTTGACACTGAAAGGTCGTTACTCCATATTCAATTAGTAATCAATTCCATTGTATCCTGCTTCCTATTCGTAACAGTATCCTCAATAACGTTCCATTATCATTTAATTTGGCTTAATATCTCGACATTTCCACTGAAGAGTCCTCCTGTCGATCTTCTTCCTGACGATCTTCCTCCTTACGATCCTCCTCCTGACGATCTTTTTCCATTCGATCCCCCTCCGTTCGATCCTCTTCCGTTCGATCCTCTTCCATCCGATCCTCCTGCCCTTGTCTTCTCACTTCTTTATTCTCCACGTGTTCCTCTACCGAGACTTGCGTTTGAACCTTATTCCCTTGTGCTTCTTCCTGAATTTTGTTATTTGCCTGGTCATTCCGAGAATTATCCTTCGGATTGCATTCATTACTTTTCATAAGTAGAATTGGAAACTCCTTTTCATTTTCAGTCACAATTTCTTCTACAGTACAATTAATAGCTAAATGGTCTTCCTTCCCACATTTGATACAAGTGCGTGCTTTTCCGCGATAATAGAACCACAGCAAAAATCTACCCAGTCTCAAAATCGAAGGAATAGTTTTCTTTAGAACCATCTACGCGGTTCTGTTACTATTGTTCTTCCCAGCTAAGGTGCCAGACGTATAAGCCTGGTTTCTAATACTAAATACCTTACCATATGACGAGAGCTTCTTACTTAACTCTTCATTGGTTAGCTCAAATGGGGTATTTTTAATAGTGACAATGATTTCGCTTGTTCATAGAATAACAATTTGAATACTAACCTCTTTATTATCTAAAGCCAGAATACGTCCTTCATAATTTCTCACGATTCTCTCAGAATCTTCAGCTGCATGATCCTCATATTTCACTATTATCTTGCTGAATCCTACTTGTTGAACTCCATATAAGTTCATAAAATTGGCTTGAATCTTTCCTAATATACCAAATACGTCGTCCGTGTCAGCACGTTCATTCTGGCTAAGGCCACGGTGTGTTGATTACAGTTGGCAAAACTGCGTCGCCATGGCAACGACAAGAAAATCGGGACGAGTCCCCGGCCCTAGAAACTCACTGT
>NC_087212.1:81746068-81783568 GCF_015104395.2 Macrobrachium nipponense | reverse complement strand
TTGTCTGAACTGTAAGCCACCCCACGTGCTATATACTTATACCTGTGCATCATGTATCTCAGCGACAATAATAATAATAACAATATTAATAAGTGATAAGGAAAAGTATGAAAATAATAAATTAAGCCAAAGTAATTTATAAATAACGAGCCCATTTTGTTTAGTCATTGAGCTTGATAAAAAGAAAACCCTTTTCGCCATGGTTCTCCACCATCCCGAGATTCTTCATCGGTTGGGGACGAAATCCATGGGGCTTTATATGCTGTATGTATATATGAATCGAACGATGAAGAATATCTGTTATTCATAGTCTCCTATGAATGATATCCTGAAAAGGAATGTTAATGCATATGTTTTGATTCCAACAATGATCGCTCTCCACCTCCCTTGCTAATTGGTCGCGCCAAAAGTTATCATTCTGTTATAACAGTCCAACAAGTGATAAGCCAAACTAATGCCAGCTAATTTTCAAGTTGTCTCCTTCGTCCTACTGTGCCAACATATGTGAATGGGTTCGGTGACCAACCCTTTGTTAACATAGCAAATTACGCGATGTTTTGTCCCGATGAAATGTGTGCAGCTGCCTCCCTCTGACTAGCCTTCCTCTTAATTAAATGCATAATGAGGTGACACATCATTTGCATATTATTTGGGTGGTTGTCAACGTAACTCCCTGCAATTACTTCCGGCCTCTTTCCATAGAGGTGAGGTGAAAGCAGGCAATTTCGCCACCAAAAATTCATTTTGCACGTGGATGTAATTTCGAAGAGAGAGAGAGAGAGAGAGAGAAAGTGAGAGAGAGAGATACAATTATATTACTGCTTTTTTGACACGCTGAGTGATACATAGAATTAATTATAAGTTTACATAAACAACGTTTATTAAAACGTCAAAATCATTCTATTGATTCGTATTCCATTCTGAACTAAAATCGTATCGTTAAAGGATCAACAGCGCTTTAGTATTTGATATAATTCTACATCGCAGCATGAACTCCCTTGTTGGGCGAGTGGTTTACGTGGTCGCCATCCGATTCGTTAGTCCGAGTTCGATTCCCCGCTCTGCCAACTTGGAATCAGAGGAATTTGTTTTCGTTGACTATAAATTAATTTCTCGATGTGATGTGGTTCGGATCCGACAATAAGCTGTAGGTCCCATTGCTTAGGTATCCAGTTAGTTCCTAGCCACGTAAAAACACCTCCTTCGGAGCAGCCCTAAGAGTGCTGTTAATCAGCTCAGGTGTCTGGTTAAACTAAGATATACTTACATCGCAGCAGTATGTAGGGAAATAAAACACAAAGAAAATACACTCAAAGAAAGATAGATCTTATAATGTGATTTTAATGTTGTGCCCTTTTTCGAGTGTATGTTCGCTTACCTGCTTCTTTCTTCTTGACGATTCGTTCTGCAGTCTGGTTCTATGTGTAACTTTATGCTTCTTGTTAGTTCTGGATTAGTAATCTTAATCGGTTTAGTCTCTCAGGAGATGTTTGATGAGACAAACGGCAGAGTTTCTTTATTTACTGTTGCAAAGAATACAAGTTACAACTACAAAGCTTATGGATCTATTTTTGGACCCTGGCAATATTTCTACGTCTGTACTGAACGACGGCTGCCGGTCCTCTCTGTCTTCTTCTGTCGTTCTGAAATTCAGCCACCCTCAGTTCGAATTCGGTACCACCCTTCTAAGGCGGTGTAGGTTCTAGTTTTCCGCCAAAATAGATTCTTGATTCGTGGAGCGGATATTTCCCTTATCTTTCCCCATCCCCTTTCAGGTGGGGTTAAGATGTTAATTCCTCCTCTTCCAGGCGGAGTCAATAATTTAACATGTTAATACCTCCTCCTGGAGGTGGAGCTGCATGTTCGATAGAAGCTGAATAAGTCTGATGCAAGGTCACAGGTCAAAGATTTCATGACAGTCCTAAGTTTTCAATTGCGATGGTGTTATGGTCCAACTTCCTGTGACTATGGTTTTGTTGAGCAAATTCTGGCTCACACATCAAAGCTAAATTCTCTCTCTCTCTCTCTCTTTCTCTTTCTCATTATTTTCACTGTACTTTGATTATTCTCTCTCTCTCTCTGTTTTTACACTACCCTATCTACTATTATTTCTTATAGCTATCATTACATCAATAAAAATATATAATTTTATAAATATTCATGGCAGACAGGTGGAGGAGATGGCGATGGGAAGTCCAATAGGACCGACCTTCGCTAACATCTTCATGAACTCCCTGGAGGAGCGAATCCTGGACAATTGCCTCCTTGATTCCCACCCATTATTCTATAGACGCTACATCGACGATACTTTCGCTCTGTTTCGACATGACCACCAAGGTGACACTTTTTTCGAATATTTAAATATCCAACAACCCCATACCAAATTCACAGTTCAAAAGGAGACCCAAAACTCGTTCATCTTCCTGGATCTCAGAGTTACTTGAGATGAGAAAGGTTTCCATACTGGGACTTTCACATGTCTAAGTACCAATTATTATAGCTCTTGTTTCTTTTCTTTCTTTTTTTTAAATTAATTTCATGTCTACTCTTCTCCAGAGAGTCTTTACACTGACATCTAGCTGGTCTGCCTTCCATGACGAAATTCCATTTCTCGCCAGTATTTTAACAATAATTGTTTTCCACTATTTATATTCTATAGAACCCTTAGGAAACTGCTTAATCTGAAGTAAAATCCTCCTAAATTACTCCTATATGCTAGATTCCCTCACTTATATGATAATAGATTCAGGAAAAATGTATCAGTCTGTTTACTAAAGAATCACCTACACTTAATCTAAATTACTCCTATATTAATCCCAAAAAACCCCCGAACTATTGTATCCCTGTCCCATACTAAGGGTAAGTTTAGCCCCTTTTTTATGCAAGTGCTAATGTGTAATAATATAATATAATATTATTATAATATATATATATATATGGTATATATATATATATATATAATATATATTTTATAATATATATATATAATATTAATATAATATATATATATATATATATATATATATATATATATATATATATAATATACTATATATTTATATGATATATATATATATATATATATATATATATATATATAATATATATATATATATATAATATATTATATATATAATTATAATATATATATAATATATATATATATCTATATATACGCTATAAATATTATATATATATATATATTATATATATATATATATTTATATATATATATATATTATATAATATATATATATATAATATATATATTTCTTAGATAATATATATTTATATAATATATATATAATATATATAAATATATATAATATATATATATAGATATATATATATATTATATATATATATATATATATATATATAATATAGTTATAATATATATATGCATTTGTGATTGTAAGTTTATACTCAATGGTTAATTTTATCAACAAATATTTGGTATTGCAACCGGCAACCCTTTATCACCACTCCTCTCAAACTTGTACATGGACTTCTCTGAAAAAGGCCATTTACCTAATATCATTAATATTCTTTTAAAGTGGTATAGATATGTTGATGATATTTTAGCTGTTTAGCCTGCTGGTATTGATGTAAAATGATTTACTCTCTAAATTAAATAACCAGGTACCATCAATTAAGTTTAATCTAGAATTGGTAAAAGATAAGTGCCTCCCTTTCTTAGATGTTTTAATATATAGAGAACCATTTCAATGTAAATTTCCGCTATTTCCTATCTAACCAATTCCTCTATCCTCTTGTAGCATTCCAGCTCACTGTTTATTTCATAAAAAGACATCTTTCCTTCCACCGAGTGAATTTTCACGGCAACTGCTTCCTTATTATTATTATTATTATTATTATATTATTATTATTATTATTATTATTATTATTATTATTATTATTATATATATATATATTTTTTTTGCTCTATCACAGTCCTCCAATTCGCCTGGGTGGTATTTATAGTGTGGGGTTCCGGGTTGCATCCTGCCTCCTTAGGAGTCCATCACTTTTCTTACTAAGTGCACCGTTTCTAGGATCACACTCTTCTGCATGAGTCCTGGAGCTACTTCAGCCTCTAGTTTTTCTAGATTCCTTTTCAGGGATCTTGGGATCGTGCCTAGTGCTCCTATGATTATGGGTACAATTTCCACTGGCATATCCCATATCCTTCTTATTTCTATTTTCAGATCTTGATACTTATCCATTTTTTCTCTCTCTTTCTCTTCAACTCTGATGTCCCATGGTATTGTCAATCAACGTCACGTCTGGTCTATTTGCACGTATAACCCTATCTGTTCTGATCCCATAGTCCCAGAGGATCTTTGCCTGATTGTTTTCTACCACTCCTTCAGGTTGGTGTTCGCACCACTTATTACTGCATGGTAGCTGATGTTTCTTGCACAGGCTCCAGTGGAGGGCTTTTGCCACTGAATCATGCCTCTTTTTGTACTGGTTCTGTGCAAGTGCCGGACATTCGTTTGCTATGTGGTTTATGGTTTCATTTTTCGTATTGCACTTCCGACGTATGGGAGAGATGTTATTTCCGTCTATCTTTCTTTGAACATATCTGGTTCTTAGGGCCTCATCTTGTGCCGCTGTTATCATTCCTTCAGTTTCCTTCTTTAGCTCTCCCCTCTGTAGCCATTGCCATGTGTCATCGCTGGCTAGTTCTTTAGTCTGTCTCATGTATTATCCGTGCATTGGTTTGTTGTGCCAGTCCTCTGTTCTGTTTTTCATTCTCCTGTCTCTGTATATTTCTGGGTCTTTGTCTACTTTTATTAGTCCTTCTTCCCATGCACTCTTTAGCCACTCGTCTTCACTGGTTTTCAGATATTGCCCCAGTGCTCTGTTCTCGATGTTGACACAGTCCTCTATGCTTAGTAGTCGTCTCCCTCCTTCCTTTCGTGTTATTTATAGTCTATCCGTATTTGCTCTTGGGTGTAGTGCTTTGTGTATTGTCATATGTTTCCTTGTTTTCTGATCTATGCTGCGGAGTTCTGCCTTCGTCCATTCCCCTATTCCTGCGCTGTATCTGATTACTGGCACTGCCCATGTGTTTATGGCTTTTATCATATTTCCGGCGTTGAGTTTTGACTTGAGTATTGCCTTGAGTCTCTGCATATATTCTTTCCTGATCGTGTCCTTCATCTCTTGGTGTTTTATATCACCTCCTTCCATTATTCCCAGGTATTTGTATCCAGTCTCATCCGTGTGTTTGATGTTGCTCCCATCTGGTAGCTTTATCCCTTCAGTTCTTGTTACTTTGCCCTTTTGTATGTTGACTAAGGGGCATTTTTCTATTCCAAACTCCATCCTGATGTCCCCAGATACAATCCTTACAGTCTGGATTAGGGTATCTATTTCCTTGATGCTCTTACCATACAGCTTAAATCGTCCATGAACATCAGATGGTTAATTCTGTTGCCTCTTTTCTTGAGTTGTTACCCGGCATCCATCTTCTGTAGTACTTTTGTCATGGGAATCATGGCTACTACGAAGAGTAGTGGGGACAGTGAGTCTCCCTGGAAGATCCCTCTCCTGATATTAACCTCTGCTAGTCTTATTCCAGAGCTTGTAAGTATTGTATTCCAGTTGCGCATTGTATTTTTGAGGAAGCTGATGGTGTTTTCCTCTGCCCCATATATTTTCCGGCATTCTATTAGCCATGTGTGTGGTATCATGTCAAAGGCTTTCTTATAGTCTATCCATGCCATGCTTAGGTTGGTTTTCCTTCTCCTACTGTTCTTCATTACCATTTTGTCTATCAGGAGCTGGTCTTTTGTGCCCCTACACTTCCTTCTGCAGCCTTTCTGTTGGTGGGGGATGGTGTTTGTCTCCTCTAGGTAGTTGTATAGCCTTTCACTGATGATACCTATTAGTAACTTCCACATTATTGGTAGGCAGGTGATAGGCCTGTAGTTACTGGCTATATTTCCCTTTCTCTTGTCTTTTTACACTAAGGATGTCCTTCCTGTGGTCATCCATTTGGGTGAATGGTGATTTGAGATACAATGCTGGAGTTGTTCTGCTATTCGTGGGTGTAGGGCCTTGAAGTTTTTGAGCCAGTATCCATGGACTTCATCAGGACCTGGGGCTTTCCAGTTTGGCATTTTGTTTAGTTGGTGTCTGACTGTGTCTGTCGTGATCTCTGTGATTATTATTATTATTATTATTATTATTATTATTATTATTATTATTATTATTATTATTATTATTATTATTATTATTATTATTATTATTATTATTATTATTATTATTATTATTATTATTGTATATATCTTCAGTTCACCGTCATCCTTTTTTAATTTTTCCTTTACCTAATCTAATCCCTCAAGCATTTGTCCTGTTGAGTTAATCATTATTCTGCTTTCACTCTTTTACACAGTTCTTGTTTTTCCATTCCTTCTGTCGTATACAAGCATCCCATTCCTTGCATTATATCTTTCTATTATTCGGCCCTCCTTAGTTTTTCACATCTGATTCTCATAATCATTTCCCAGTTTTTTTGCTCTACTTCTCTCTCCCTTCTCCTACTTTCTGCTATAAGTATTCCTCCCTCCTTATCCACCCCCTTCTGCTCTGCTGCAAATTCCTCTTCTCTCTCCCAACGTTTTAACCTCGAGTCTTCTTCCTTCACCTTCGTGATCCCAAATATTTTCCGATGTGAAATCGGTTTTCGTTTCTCATCATCAGTTCCTCATCTCCTGCTGGCCAACTCTTTTTGCGTTGTGTCAGATTCTTCTTGTTTCTCTTCTCTAATGATCTTCTATGAGCTTCTTATTTTTTTGTCCATTGGGAAGCTATTTTTTTACACGTTACAATTGTATGAGGTTTAAACTACTTGTTAATGATGAAAGAAAATGTTTAATGTTTTAACTGGTCAGACAAGAGATTATCAGGATTTGGAATACCTAACGAAACCACCATGAAGATTTTAATTTACCTTTTAGGTGCTTCTGAAGCCTCGAAGACGTGATCGTATCATCTCACAAGGAAGAAAAACGATCAAAGTTTTCCTAATTCCTAACTTTCATTCAGCTGATTTATGTTGCAGTTACTGGAAAGATTAATAGGAGAGAGGTAGAAGTTCTCTCTCTCTCTCTCTCTTCTCTCTCTCTCTCTCTCTTCTAATACTTTGTTTATTGAGCCTGCTGTATGGCCATGCTTTTCAAGAATATCGAAAATAATTAAAAGGTATCTAATAATGAGATATGAGTAGTTTCCAAATGTATATGTATAAATTTGAGAAAGAATCATATTGTTCTGAACTCTGTACCTTGATACCAACAAGAACTTGTAAATGTACCTTTTCATGCACTTTAAATTATGTTAAATATAAATTCTCCTGAAGAAGAAAAAAAAATTCTCACATTTAAAACTTTTGATGAGTTAGAAGAGTTACTTGTTCTTGAACAGTATCTTAAGGGAATTCCTGAACATATAAGAGCCTATTTGAGAGAGAGAGAAGTGAAGAAACTTGACAAAGCTGCTACACTAAGTGAAGATTATAATATAATCAGTAGAAAACGTAATTACAATGTCAAGTACCAGAGTCAACAACGCCCAGGTTTTAAGTCTTATCCAAATAACAGGAACAAATTTAATGGGAAACCTACAAGTGATACTATCAAGAGTACACAAGGTAATACAACTCAGCAAACTAATGTGAAATCCTCATCCAGCTTTTCAAGACAGTTACAGAAACCTAATGTTGTCTGTTTCAAGTGTGGAAGAGTAGGACACTACAGTCAAGAGTGTTACCGGAATCAACAGCAGTCAAAGCCAGTTGGTCAAGTTGTAAAAGGCGACCAGGTGAAACAAACTACGAAGAGCAGTGTGGGAAAGAATCAGACTCCAGAGAAGAATGAAACTAAACAAGCTGAATGTTTAGCAACCAGTGGAAATGTTACCTCAAGCAGTGAGTGGCTTAGCAGTGTGGAGGCTTTTAAGCCATATATCTATGAAGGTATGCTGTCAACTCAAGAAGGAAGTATGTAGGTACCAGTCAAGATATTACGTGATACAGGGAGTAACCATAGTGTGGTAGTACGTGGTTCTCACCCTCAGTTGGAGAAGAGTCTCACAGGAGATTCAGTTATTTTGAAGGGTATAGGAGGAGAGGAAGTAACTTCTATATGCCGCTTACACCTGTCATGTAAATTGGTGGCAGGGAATGTTGATTTTGCTGTAAAGGACTCACTGGCTGTGGAAGGTATACATGTTCTGTTGGGGAATGAAGCTGGTGGTGTGCCATTTATTCCTTGTCCTGTAGTGACAGACAAACAATTGAGGATTAGTCCTACAGTAGAGTTGGAGAAGAATAACCCCCACCTGTTTCCTAGTTGTGTAACTAACAGAAGTATGAAGAGAACTATGACTGCAAGTGAAGAAACTGAGGATTTACACACCCAAGAAGGATCAAGCGAAGGATCTCTGTGCTTAGAAGAATTATTCCAGGGAAGTGAAGTTTCCCAAAGTGCTGACCAAGAAGAGATTCCCCAAGAAGATGAAGAAGACGACGATGAAGAAGAAGAACCTGATGTTCCTGAAGAGACTCCGAGTAGTCAAAGTGTTACTGAAGACAGTAGTGAAACTACAGTAGCTGAGTTAGCAGATATTGAGAATTCAACCCTTGAAGTTGGTCAAGTGACAAGAGAGAAGCTGATGGACTTGCAGAAAAAGGATGCATCGTTAACTGATTTGTTCTTCAGAGTTGTTGATCGAGAAGAGATGCAACAAACTCCTACCTGTTACTATCTGAAGGAAGGTTTGCTGATGAGGAAGTATAGACTACAGATATACCAGGAGATGCTGAATGGGGCGAATATCATCAAATTTTGATTCCATATCCATTGAGAAAGCAAGTGGTTGCAGTAGCTCATGAGTCTTGACATATGGGAATCAGGAAGACTGTGGAGAAGATCATGAAATATTTTTTCTGGCCTGGACTTCACAAAGATGTAAGCAGGTTTTGTCGTGAGTGTCATACCTGCCAGATATCTGGAAAACCTAATGAAACCATCAAGAAAGCCCCCTTACAACCTATAGAAGTTAGAGGAGAACCCTTTAGCAAAGTGATTATAGATATGGTTGGAACATTGCCGAAGACAAAGAAAGGAAATAAGTATATGTTAACATTAATGTGTCCTGTGACAAGATATCCAGAAGCAATCCCTGTTAGAAACATATCTGCCAAGATTGTTGCTGAAAAACTTGTGGAGTTTTTCTCAAAGTTTGGTATAACAGAAATAGTACAAAGTGACAGAGGAACAAACTTTACTTCAAAGTTATTCCAGGATGTGATGAATTTGTTAGGAGCGAAACAACAGTTATTCACTGCCTATCATCCAGAGACTCAAGGTGCCTTGGAAAGGTTCCATCAAACATTGAAAAGTATGCTGACAAAGTATTGTTTTGAGTCAGGAAGAGAATGGGATGTTGGTTTACCATTAATGTTGTTTGACGTTAGGAGTGCTTATCAAGAAAGTATGGGATGTTCACCTAATGAAATGATTTTTGGAAGAGAAGTGAGAGGACCGTTGAAGATTCTTGCAGAAAATTGGGAAGAAAATCAAGAGGAAAGCCAAGGAGAGTATGTGAAGAACTTAAGGAAAAGGTTGAAAGAGATTAGAAAATTTTCTTTTGAAAACTTGAAAATAAGTCAAGAGAAAATGATAAGGAGATTTGATGCTAAGGCTAAGCTAAGAAGTTTTAGTGTTGGTCAACAGGTGTTAGTGTTCTTACCTGTCAAGAGATTTCCCCTCACTAATAAATTTCAAGGTCCTTACAAGATAATTCAGAAGTTAACTGATAGAACTTATGTGATTGAAACACCAGAAAGAAGAAGAAGACAAAGGAAGATACATGTGAACCTCTTGAAACCTTATTTCTCAGAAACTAAAACTGAAACTGTGTCAGTAACCCAAACAAATTCATCTACAGAAGACGATGATGGCTACGAATTGGGAGCTGCAAGCAAGATGAATAATTCTTCCATTTTGGAAAATTTGGAGGATAAACTGAAACATCTGAGTGTTGAACAAGGTGAAGACTTAAGTGAAATAATTAGAAGTTTTCCAGAAATTTTTTCAGATGTGCCTAGACGTACTGATCTGACCAAGCATGAAATCAAGATTCAAGAAGACGGAAAACCTTTCAAGCAAAGAGCTTATCGCTTATCACAGTATCATCGAGATGTTTTGAAGAAAGAAGTTGCGAGTATTTGCTGCAACATGGATTAGCAGAACCCAGTTCAAGTCACTTCAGTTCTCCATGTGTGTTAGTGAAGAAACCAGATGGTTCATTTAGGATGTGTACTGATTATAGGAAACTGAATTCTATCAGTATGGCTGATAATTATCCTTTGCCTCTTATAGATCAGTTACTTGATAATAATGGGCAAGCCAAGTTTGTTTCCAAGATAGACTTGTTGAAAGGATATTATCAAATTCCCTTAGATGAGAATGCCAAGTTGCTGTCAGCTTTTATTACTCCATTTGGACTGTATCAGTATACTGTTCTGCCGTTTGGTCTGATGAATGCACCGGCAACATTTCAACGAGTGATGGATCAACTGCTAGGATCAATATGAGTAGGTGTATACCTAGATGACACCGTGATTTACTCTACAACGTGGGAAGAACATCTGAAGATTCTGAGGAAAGTTTTCAAGAAACTACAAGAAGCAGGATTAACAGTCAACCTAGAGAAGAGTGAGTTTGGCAAGGCAACTGTACAGTATCTTGGGTTTGAAGTTGCGAAAGGCCTTCTTGCGCTTGTAAATGCTAAAGTAGAAGGTATCCGTAAGGCTACCCCACCTACTACCAGGAAACAGCTACAGAGATTTTTGGGGATGGCTGGATTTTATCGTTGTTTCTGCCCAAATTTCTCAGCCATAGTAGCTCCCTTGACAGACTTGACTAGGCCCAAAGCTAAGTTTGTTTGGACTCCAGAGTGTCAAGAATCCTTTGAGAAGGTAAAAGCCATTTTAACTTCAAGACCAGTACTTCAAGCTCCAGACTTCGACAAGAAATTTGTGATATAAGTTGATGCGTCAGACTGTGGCATTGGAGCTGTTCTACTTCAAGAAGATGAAAATAATATCTACCATCCTGTGTGCTTCATGTATACAAAACTGAAAAAAACATCAGAAAGTATACTTGACAATTGAGAAGGAAACTTTAACCTTAATCACCGCATTGAAAAATTTGAAGTATATGTGAATAGACCTAGGAATGAAGAAATTTTAGTGTTGTCTGATCACAATCCACTATAATTTATCCAGAGAATGAAAAACCATAATCAAAGACTGACCAGGTGGTCATTGTGTCTGCAACAGTATAACTTAAGAGTGCAGCACATTAGTGGCAAAAACAATGTAGTTGCTGATTATTTATCTCGTTGTGAATCGTTGGATTCAACACCGTGATAAAAAATCCTCTGGGGGGAGGTATATTATATATTGCTACTTTCAAAATGCATATTCGCCCTCTTTGAAATGTCATGTAGATTGTGTAACATTTTTTCAGATTCCTAGATAGTTTAGAGGTAGGATGTTTTAAATGTGTTCAGATTTCTCATTACATATTGTAAAAGAATATGTTTATATGACGTAGAATGTAAAAAGAGAGAGATTTTCTTTGTCCGTTCAAAGCTATAATTGTTTCAGTAACTTTTCATCTCCCCAAGATTAAGCGAGCTCGAATCTTTGCGTTGTTATCAAAACATGTCAATCTTAATTGTCGCTCAGCCTCCGTTTCAATTGCGTACGTGTCTGTTGAGCAGACTTGTCTTGTACGTGTATATCTTTGATCAAAGCCACATGGCGATTGCACATTTTTTATGTGAAGTTGCGTCAGAGTTCGAAGCTACTGGAAGCATTTGTGCCAAGAACGTTTTGTAACATATCTCCAGTCCAGTTTCCGCAAGGAAGAAGATTTCATTACATCTCGAGGCATTAACATCTCGCTCTCTCTCTCTCTCTCTCTCTCTCTCTCTCTCTCTCTCTCTCTCTCTCTCTCTCTCCATCGCATACTACTTTTGATCTAAAAGTAACGTAACGTAAATTGGTCACTCGTAACTTAGAATTTCATATTTGATATTTCTTAGAGTTTGTTTAGTGTTATTTAGTTTTTTTTTTTTGTGTGGAATCTGAACAAGCATTATTTCGTAATGGCGCCTGGTTTTTGTGAAAGTGTTAATCAAGCCTGCAGCAAAGAAAGAAAGAAATTGGTATACCAAAAAGGTAAAGTGTGTTATATTTTTATTAGTTGCAACTAATAACTAATAATGGATAGGAATTGTGGTTAACTAATAACTAATAACTAATAATTGTTAGGAACAGTAATTAACTAATAACTAATATTTAATGGTTATGATGGTTTGGTTAACTAATAACTAATATTTAATGGTTATGATGGTTTGGTTAACTAATAACTAATATTTAATGGTTATCATGGTTTGGTTAACTAATAACAGGTGGTTATGAAGGTTTGGTAAAAACTGATGGTTACAATGTTTTGAGTGAAAAGATTTACACTTTTACACATTGAATATTTTTGTGTTTTGTGTTTGTTCAATTGTTTGTGCACTTGTTCATTTTCTTATTGAAGTGTGTCTTTTTATTTTATATTTTCATTTACATTCACAATTTAATTGACTTAGTTATTTTCATTGCTTAATCATTGCACATTTAATTAAATTTAACATTTGTGAATTAAATTGCATTTACTTAGAATTTTTTTCAAGTTTTGTTATTGTTTAGCACTTGTGAATTAATTTCAAATTTTCAATTATTGCCTAACACTTTTGAATTTCAGTTGAATTAATTTTCTTGAATTTTGTGATAAATTAATTTTGATTCAATTTTACTTAATTTGATTCAAGAATTAATTAAACTTTACTCTGTTTTCAAGTAACAGTAATTTTCCCTGATATCGTGAATTTCACTTATAAATTTTGAATTTAATAATAAATTTTTGTGTTTAAAATTTTTATAAGTGTTTTTATTTCTAACCAGTATATTTGCATTTGATTATATTTATGTTAGGTAGAAACATAGAGTGGTAATTGATTTGCTTTCCTTCAATTTACTTGAAGTGACTTAGAACCAGGGAAGTACTTAGACTTCTGAAATCAGGGAAATACTTAAACTTTTAAAGTTGTTGATGGAGTGATGCCCTTTGATTAATTTAATTACTTACAAGATTACCTCGCACCTGTTTTGATGAACTTAGTCTGATTTTCTGCAATACTGGTAAGTGTTAAGGGATCACTGTTGCCTTTAGAGTATTCAGTCGTTTAATACGTGTTATGAGGGTTCAGGTGTCTGGCTTTTGGTGAGGTAATAATTGATGAATGGTAACCAGATACTTGGCACTTCGTAACAATATATATTATATATATATATATATATTCTATATATAATATATATATAATATATAATATATATATATAGATATATATATATATATATATATATATATATATATATATATATATATATATATATATATCTATATATATATATATTATATATATATATATATATTATTATATTATTTAAATATATATATATATAATATATATAGAATATATACATAAGCATGGTGTGTGTGTGTACAGTATCCACACCAAAACCGTACCGCCATTTGTTTGAAAACAACCACGCATTCTTTAATTTTCTTTTTATGTGGCCGAGTCATTCACCCAATGAACAGCTGTCTGTTCCCTTGTGTTATAAACTAAAGGATGGGTTCCACATCGACAAACCTTCGCTGTGCCCAGCCTGAGGGGCACTCATACCCGGACCCCCGGTGCCCCTAAACCGAAGTTCGTAGGATGCCAGTGAAGGTCCCCATAAGGACCCTTGTTCCGATTTCTCTTTGCGACGCTAACTTTATTCATCAGATCAGTTAATCTGTCTTTCCAGCTTTTTGTGCATAATCAGATTTGAACTTTATTTTATTATAAAATTTTATCATGAAATAGTGAAGTTTTTCCAGTAGGGTTTATTTGCTTGGTTTGATTTAATTTCAGTATGATTCGTATTCGAATGGCAACTTCAACTCTGTAAGATAATATGACATTAACAAGCCTTTAATAAATTTATAAAGATTTTTATTCCAAAGGCAACTTTATTTTTGAGTCTTTAATTCTTTTTTTAAGATTCTTATTCCAAGGTAACTTTATTTTTTTGCAAGTCTTTAATATTTTTTTAAGATTTTGATTCATAAGGCAACTTTATTTTTACAAGTCTTTAATTTTTTGTTTAAGATTTTTATTCCAAAGGCAACTTTATTTTTATAACTCTTTAATTTTTTTTGAAAGATTTTATTCCAAAGGCAACCTTATTTCTGCAAGATTTATATCGAAGTCACCGAGCTTGAATACATTCTGTCCGTGGCCCATGAATATGCATTATTTACAACAGGATCACAAACACACTTACAAACTAGTGTTCTTAAGTCTAGGTCCCGAACAGCTAACTATTCCGAATGCAGTGAAAACCTAATGGCCAAACTCGTTACTTCCTTGTTTTTATGTAAAGGTGCTTTTATCGCTTTATGAAGTTGAACGCAACATGTTGCACAGAAAGAAAATAAAATCTAAAAAGTTGTAAACCGCCTGAATGCGGATTACTCCTAAGCCACTTTGTAATTTTTATTTGTTATTTTTTTTTAAGATTAACTAGTCCTCATCCGTTACGGCTAAGATAAGAGTTCGTTTAGCCAGGTATTATAGACTCACGTTGATGGCTCACAATGGGTTGAATTGTTATCTAAAACGATAAATAACTAATATAAGCATCCATAATAACTTCTTCTTTAATTAGAAGTATAGTTTTTTCCCTTTATGGATACTGATCATCCTTGTGTGACCTGGCGTTACAACGATTATGGGCATTGATCTCTCTCTGCATGGACATCGATTATTATAAGATGAAAAGCTTGGCACATGAATAACAGCACATCATAAGCAACACTTTTCAATTTGACAGCCGTGAGCACAAGCATATGAAAGTGTACATCGGTGTATGTTAGTGTATTATTAGATTAAAGTAATTTCATGATTTGTTAATTATAATTTGTTAATAGTTGTGTCCAACCTTTTGATCTTGGTTTAGTTTAAGTTTATTATTAAGCTATTATCGTTTATCGTACATTTAAGCTCTAAGAAAGTTTGATGAACTCTGTTGTTTTTTCTCTCCTATGAGCTGTGTTGACTCGAGTGGAAGGCTTGATCGTTAGGGTGGTGATACGTGACAGAGTTAGTTCCAATTCCTCCTCACAGCCTGACGCTTTGCCACTTCATTTATGGTCACTTCTGCAGTTTTGTACGGAGATTTGGATCACGGCTTCTTTATTCCTTTGCTGCCTTGTGTGTGGTCGCTGGTGTTTGTCACCCGCGGCATTCGTCAGCCACGCCCCTTCCCTCGTTCGTCGGAAGGATTCCAAACGAGTTGGCCCGTACTTACATAGATCGGTGCAGTTTGTGGCGTGCGAGATCCGTAGACGTCCCGGATTCTTGGAGGCTACCACCCTTGGAGTTCCTGAGGTGCTTTGAGTTGCCTACAGGTGTTGCAGCTTGTGCAGGCGGCTTTCTACAGGTATGAGATGTTTCATAATTATTAAGACGATCGTGGATCGCTGAGTACCTGTAGATTTACACGCCCCTGTTTGCAGTACAGTCTAATAGAGCTTGTATGGCTTGATGAGATGTTCTGGCAAGCCTGTCGCTATTATTTCTTATTTTGAATTCGTAAGATTATTGATTTTCATTTCCTATTGTTTATTAACTGAACGTTTCTGAATTATTATAATTATTCTTAGCATATATCCTGGTCACTAAATTAGATGTTAAGTGCAATTTAGTATGTATGTGTTAGGTAGGAGTATTATTAAGTTTCCACTCTTATTCCCTCTTGCTTCCTTCTACCTAACTTAGTTTCTCAGGTTAGATTTGTCTGGCCAGTAATTTGGAAGGTACCTGCCTCAAGTGTCACATTTAAAACTTCCTATTTCTTGGCTTAGGGTTTAATTTAGTTGTAGGTTATCTTTTAAAGATCTTAAGGCTGATTTTCCCTTGATTTGTATATTCATTGATTTTGGTTATTATCGTTTCCAACCATTACCATTTTTTTTTTTTTTTGTGTAAATAAATATTGTAACTTTTGTTGAGGTGTTTGTTCTTTTGTTCCTAAGTTGCTGTGTTACATTTTTACTGACCGCAAATTCTGAGTAGAGACAAGAACCCTGGAAATTACGGCCGTAAATAAGGTCGTAACATGTATGTTTACACGCTTTGCATTTAAACTAAAATAATCGTAGGGAAATTGTCTAAAGTGTGTGTGTGTGTGTTGTGCTATTCCTCAAACCTTTCCGATCTGTTGAATCCTTATCTAATCCATTATCTATATTTCGAATGATGATTAGAAAATAATTGGTAAATTATAAACTGTTTTATAAAAGTTAATCACTGAAGAAATGGTAAACTGTTATGTATTACATCTAAGTAATATAACATCAAACAAGGGAGGACAAAAACTGAGAAAAAAATCATCGTGTGAACTTCTTCGAACTGGAGGAAAACAAACTAACATTCAAAACAAGAAACTGGAAGATACCTCACTCCTAATTTTACTTATTCTGTATATTTTTATTATTATTCTTATTGCCATCCGTAGAGGTCTGAAATTTGGAACTTGAAAGGAGCTCTTAAGAATTAACATTTTACCATTTTACAGCAGAAACATCGAGTCGGTGACCCAAAGTTACGTAAAAACATTGCCGTCGATCCCCGGCGTCTTTCATTCAACCCTCACGTCACGAGTAATGGAAGACGCCGGAAGATGGCTAACATATAATGGTAAATAAATGGAATGTCTCGCTTAAAGTTCTTTACATCAGCGCTTTAGACAATTTCCCTACGATTATTTTAGTTTAAATGCAAAGCGTGTAAACATACATGTTACGTGTTTCGGTAAGCCGATGAGGCCAACAAAACACTCCATTTTTGAAAGATTTAAACTATCTTTAGTCTTAGTGATTTTTTTTTTGTTTGAAAGTCAGTAAAAGCGACTTCATCCAAACTTCCTCCCATTTCGTTTAAAAGAATTCGGCGCAGAAAGCTTTTTCCAGCAATGCAGTTTCCAGAAGTCGACTGTCATAATAGTAATGATTGCTTCCTAGAGCAGGCAATTTCCTTCTCAGCCAATAAACTGTTTTCCAAAGCAATTTTGAAAATGGCAGCAAAGCAAAAATCCTACAGACACGCGCGCGCGCGCACACACACACACACATCGAATATCCATGAGACCTCATGCCCCAGGATAGATAGACCAGGCCACCAATGACTTATCTTGCCCATCTGAAGTGCCCTTAAGTTAAATTCTCTATATGCATCAAGATCAGGGTTACGAACCTTTTCTTCTACTTCTTCTTCTTCTTCTTCTTCTTCTTCTTGCAAAAAGGTTTCGAAGATTCACCTTCCAGACGGTAACTGCTGACTCATTTTTTTTCTGTAATTGTGGCTATTATGCAAGTCATTCTGCTTTTTTAGGTTGGAAATTAGCAATACTGCTGCTGAATAAAAGGGAGAGAGAAAGAGAGAGAGAACAAATTACGGTCATGTGTCTTCCCTCTTCCTGGATATAGGAGGAGAGATGTAATTGTGTGAATATTACTAACAGTTGTGATGTTTTCTTCCAAATCTTCGCCTTTTTCGAGCCCCTTCTCTCTCTCTCTCTCTTCTCTCTCTCTCTCTCTCTCTCTCTCTCTGTGTGTGTGTGTGTGTGTGTGTGATGACCTTCATCCTAAAACACAGAATAATGTCAGAATTTTCAGACCGATTTTGATCACTCCAGTATAGGAAATCATTTGGAATTCTTGATCAA
This sequence comes from Macrobrachium nipponense, assembly GCF_015104395.2. Lineage (NCBI taxonomy): Eukaryota > Metazoa > Arthropoda > Malacostraca > Decapoda > Palaemonidae > Macrobrachium > Macrobrachium nipponense. The sequence goes on along the minus strand of NC_087212.1, from coordinate 81,765,654 downwards.
TAGCGTCTCTCTTAAGACATCTAAGGTTAATTTGACATTTCAAATAACAATTAAACCTTTCGACTCAATTCCTGCCTGCGGTTTTTTTTCTTTTGCTACATTCTATTTGTATTTCTGGAGAAGTTAGCGGCTCTTTTCACACTTAAACTTCAGAGAAGGACGTAAACGTATGTTTTTTTCCTCTTTTTCTCTCTCCACCCAGTATCATATTTCGTGTTCAAATTCTTTGTCTTTCAAAGTATGTTTTGCAAAAGAGCACAAAGACTTACCGAATGCAAGAACCTTAATATTCGTATAAAGAAAGATAAAAGAAGTTCAAAATGCTCTTTGGAAAATACTTACTATCGATAGGATGTATAGAAATCAATTAGAAATTCAAATTCATTATTTGGACATATAATCAAATACTGATATGTGAAGGTTGTTCATTGTCATCCAGTCCCTTCGAAAATGGATCAGATATTAGGCGTAATAATATGGATTCAGAAAAAACATCAACGAATATTATTAACCTTCAAATAAAATGCTTTCATTCTAGTCTATTTCATTTACTGTATTTATCCGGGACATTTCAGAAACTTATAATGACTCAAACGAACTTCCCATTTTTAACCTTCTACAAATTTTCCGACTTTTTATGTCATTCCTGCATTTTAGTTCGAGACTAAACGAAAACTTCTTAAAGGTAATTTTCCCACTCAGCTGTATACGGAACTAGTTTGCATCACCTTCCTCCTAAATGCTGTGTTTTTAGTTCGAGATATTTATTATTTTCTTAATAAGGTTGCTGATCTCCACTGTTAACAAGAAGGAAGTGTTCTCTATTCTTTTTTTTTTTTTTTTTTTTACTTTCTATCTTATCTTTCAGTTCTGCATTCCATTCCGTTGTTTTTTCTTTTTTTATTTATTTATTTCATTATTTATGTTTTTCGGACGTCATCATGAACAATAATCGCTCGCACAAGTACATACACAAAGTGCTTTCAGAAAACATCTATTAATAGAATGTACTTACAAATGGCTAATGCACATCAATTCTTGCATTTATTGTGCACATGCTGGTACTCAAATTGATAGATGTATGCACGTAATTATGCATGCACACACACACACACACACACACACACACACACACACACATATATATATATATATATCTATATATATATATATATATATATATATATATTATATATATATATATATATATATATCTATATATATATATATATAATATCATGACTGGTAAAAATGTTCTGTAACAACAGAATTCCATCTAATAAAGGAGCCCATAAAAACACCAAAATATAGAGAGGAAAGTACTATATTCAGAGACTGCTGTCTCTATCGTTCAGGTATATGAATGAGAAAAGTTTACAGAAAAGGTGGTATTTATACCGAGAGATCCGTCCACAAGTAAGCCAATTTAGGTCACCCCCGCTGATAATCTTCCTTTAATCTTCTTAAGCGTTGGTTGAATAAACACTTCGTCGACGACATCCGAAATCCATGCCCCTTTTTGAGATGTTCATTATCTGCTTCTCTTTTTTAAGAGCCGATTCCATCATTTGACTCTTGTACCAGCAGTTGCTGCTATAATTACACGTGACAAATTCCAGTTTATTCTATGGTTATGTTCATTTATATGGTTGAAAATAGCCGAGTTCTGTTGTCCATACCTAACTGACCGTTTCTGTTGTATTAATCTCAGGGGAAGTGATTTACCTGTAAATCCGATGTAAGATTGGTCACAGTCTTGGCAAGGGATCTCATAGACCCCAGAGTCCTTGGGAGATGTCTTTTGTTGGACGTTAATCAGGGATTTGGCTAAGGTGTTTGGGTAGGTAAATGCAAAAGGGTTGGATTTCCCAAGGGTGTGCGTTACTCTTTTAATCGTCTCCAGGTGAGGAATTTTTATTTTATTGTTGGGTGTGTCTCTGGTCTTGTCTTTAGGGGGGTTCGGTAGAAAATTACGTTTGCTTTTTGAATTCCTTTGAATAAAGTTAGTTAAATTATGTGCATCTAATAACGTATTTTCATTCAGGGAATCATTCTACAAGCAAAAATTCGGGTGTAGTATGGGTAGTCCTTTAAGTCCCGTTTTAGCCAATCTGTACATGGAATACTTTGAAACTACAGTAATAAATGCAATAAAACCCAAAAACATGCTGTGGCTGAGATACGTGGATGATATTCTAACATTTTGGGATAATAGGTGGGGTAATTTTAATGAATTCCTCTCAAAATTAAACGCATTAGTGCCCAGCATCAAATTTAAAGTTGAATGGGAAACAGACAACAAAATTCCATTTCTTGATGTTTTAATAATCAGAGACACGACAGAATACAAATTTACCATATACAGAAAACCAACGTTCTCACTTTCATATATTCACTACTTTAGCTATCACGACATTACTGTCAAGATAGGCGTAGCTAGCAACCTATTCTTAAGAGCCTTACGAATTTGTTCCCCAGATGTCCTGGAAAAAGAATTTGAACTAATTCGCTAGCAACTTTCATCTTTAAAGTATCCTGACCATTTAATTGAGAAAGCAATTCAAAAAGCAAACGTAATTTTCTATCGACCCCCTAAAGACAAGACCAGAGACACACCCAACAATAAAATAAAAATTCCTCACCTGGAGACGATTAAAAGAGTAACGCACACCCTTGGGAAATCCAACCCTTTTGCATTTACCTACCCAAACACCTTAGCCAAATCCCTGATTAACGTCCAACAAAAGACATCTCCCAAGGACTCTGGGGTCTATGAGATCCCTTGCCAAGACTGTGACCAATCTTACATCGGATTTACAGGTAAATCACTTCCCCTGAGATTAATACAACAGAAACGGTCAGTTAGGTATGGACAACAGAACTCGGCTATTTTCAACCATATAAATGAACATAACTATAGAATAAACTGGAATTTGTCACGTGTAATTTATAGCAGCAACTGCCGGTACAAGAGTCAAATGATGGAATCGGCCTTAATAAAAGAGAAGCAGGTAATGAACATCTCAAAAGGGGCCATTGATTTTGGATGTCGTCGACGAAGTGTTTATTCAACCAACGCTTAAGAAGATTAAAGGAAGATTATCAGCGGGGGTGACCTAAATTGGCTTACTTGTGGACGGATCTCTCGGTATAAATACCACCTTTTCTGTAAACTTTTCTCATTCATATACCTGAAGAGAGAGACAGCAGTCTCTGAAATATAGTACTTTCCTGTCTATATTTTGGTGTTTTTATAGGCTCCTTTTATTATATATATAATATATATATATATATATATATATATATATATATATATATATATATATATATATATATATATATATATATATATATATATATATATATATATGTGTTTATTCTCTTTCTGGAAGTAGCGCCGAGATTTCTGAAAGCTTGACTGTGAGCAGTGAGGGCCAGATGTGTCTATCAGGTGAAGGAGATGGCTATAAGTCATCTAAATTTTTAGCTTCAAAAGCCACTTTTTGAAGTTTGGTGCGTCAGCTGAAATCATATAAAACACATTAAAAAGAAGGATGACATTTTCCCAAACAGCTGAAAGCCTGCAATGTATTTAAATCCTAAGACATAACTACAGTCCTCCTTTCTTTTTCTTTTATTAAATCGTAGTAGTTACATTGTGTTCGTAATCTAAACAAAGGCCCTTTACTTTAAAACCTTTTTTGAATGTCTCATTCATATTCTTAGAGAGAGAGAGAGAGAGAGAGAGAGAAAGAGAGAGGCCTACTTATATCACTCATCTGGGTGTTAGTTACCCAAGAGAGCAGACCACAATGCTTCCATCTATTTGTACTTTGAGGCTCAATATGATCATTTTGGATATATTTTGGATATAAATGATGACTTGCAAGAAAAAGTGAGATGCTTTTCTTTTATCAATCATTTTATTAACACTTGTGGTTTGCATTCGGTAATGGGCTGTGAGACTAATTTTTTTTCATCACATGTACTGTGTGCTAATATATGCCTCCTCATGTGATTCCTCATAAAAGCAATTCAGGGTTTGATGAAGGACGCAGTATCACTGTCCCTCAATAAACGTATTTTGTCTTCGTTATTAGATCAAAATATCATTAAGGATTCTCTTTAGAGGGCGGGATTTAAAAGGAGAAGAGGAATTTGTCTGAGCATAGTTAAGGTGCAGAGTAACACGCACAAACAATAAGAAGAGCGTCAAGTCAGTAGGGAAACCCCAGTCTTCAAGATCACTTTTCAAACAGAAGAGGCTTCTCTTGAAAGAGGCAGCATTTAAAGGGCGGAGAAGAGGTATCAACGACGTTTTCACAGAGGAAAACATCCTGGGAACCTCTTCCTAAGTTTGTCCAACAATAGTGTCATGACCCTGAAACCCGTTCAGGGGAAATGAAAAGTCTATATATTAGGGCTTGTGCCTTGTATGATAAGGCGCCCTATGAGGTAATGTTAGACTAGCGATAATCTTACGCTAAGTCGGTTGGTATTGCACTTCCATCTTCAATGGAGTGTCTGGGGGTTTGTAGATCACTTACGAAGTCGGTATTATCTTGTTGGTTATTACGACGATGTGTTAAACTCATGTTGGTTCGGTGAGGAGGTTCTTGTAGAAAACACTAAGTATTATATATTCTTCTGAAGTTTTACATGGTGAAGATCAGGTATGATTGTACAAGTCTTCTAATAACGATAGCTTGATCGCTTCTGCCAATGATGATGGCTAATCCTATTCCTCTACATGATAAAGCTTAGGTAAAGAGGTACAGGTCTTCTAATGACGATAGCTAACCCTGTTCTGCCCGTCTACCATCTCTGTTACAAGTTATGAGGGAACAGACAGTAGTTCGAAACATATGAAACATACTTACAAATGGACATAGTTACATACGAACACACAATCGAATGAGACACGCTACAGATCACGTAGGCCGTTTGAATAATAGGTCGGGGTAGTTGTCTCAAGCAGGGAGCTTGGACTGTTTCAAAACAAATGAATGACCACAGATGACGGCATGTCAACTTAGCCTACATACTTATTGTATACGTCATCTTTAGCGTCTCTAGTCTGATCACATTCCTGCAAGCAATCTTTTATATATATGGACTAACATTCCATATTTTTATTATGTAAACACTTACATCAGCTCGGTCAGCTACCAAAAACCAACTACTGAATATTACTCAAACTTTGACTTGCATTTGACTTATAGGAGTTGTGACACAGACACTATGTGAATATATATATATTAATAAAATAAAAACATGGTGTGTGCATGAATTGATTCAAGTAATAAATATAAAACAATGATATTGGTAAATAATAGTGATCACGTGATATAATAATGATACAGTTTTCACTTCATCTCATTAAGATACATATCTAGCAGAACATACTAATGTACTCTGATAATTGCATAGAATGAAGATTAACATGATAAAAATCATATTTTAACTGATAAAAAATTTCATATATGAATTGATAAATTATTAATGTTTATGCTGATTGATTCGTTGATTTTTTATGCTAAATGTTATATATCTGATTCATTAATTCATATACTAACTCATAAATAACTGCAGATATTGGTAAGATAAAAGGTAACAGATTGATTATAGGCTACCTGATTTGTTTATACATATGTATATGGATTCATATAATTATGATTAATATATGTGCACTTTAAATAGATTCCTATTGCGTACACGCAAAGATATATTTCGACTCTGTTATTTATGATCATTTATATATATGATACATGATACTTTATATATATAGGATACATGACCGAGGTTATACTACCACACATTTAACTAGCGTTCGAACAACTTTTCGTCCATTACACAGTTCCAGACAACCACCTATAGCCAAATGAAAGGGCCAATTTCACAGGGTTAAAACAAGGGGAAAATTTGCCTGGGCGGGTCCAACATTCTATTTTGCGCTCATACTTATTCTCTGCATCCTAAGCAACACGATTACGTTCACGATGAATAAAAAAACATCCCCAGCACGAGTCCTTCGCCAGCAAAGTAGAGTTGAATATCCTTCGGGTCGTAATTGTCGGCAGTATGTCCCTTTTGTAGTCGAATTCCGACAGCCGCTGGAGCGTTCCGCATGAAAACGAGATTAACGACGAGATACGGTGTCGGTCGAAGAAGTCCATGAAATTCCTTTCACATTGTAGGCGGTTGTTACTTGACTGTAGTCGTCCGCTGCGACGAACGATTTTTTTGAAGTTGCGGATGTGAAACTCTCGTACTGGCAGGATACTGTAACCAGGTTCCATTAATCAGCCTGCAAGTGAAATTATACTTGTCACAAGGGCAAAGTAAATTCAGACGACATCCAAATACAGGGGAGGGGAGAGAGCCATTTAGACCAGACTTAACCCACATGAATTCGCTGATATTTTGGAATTGGCACAAAAGAGTCCGCTGTACAAACTTTTTTATCCATGGCATTAACAATGAGTGAACCTATCCAGGTCTATGAGGACTGTAAAAATATCCATAATTATAAAAAAATAAACAGATATTCAATACGAATCCCAAAGAAAATTCGATATTACTGGTAGTAAGTTACTAGACAAAGAAGTGTGAAACGGAGCTATTTGTAAGATTGCCAGGCAACATAAGAGTCAAAGAGAAGATTAATCATGATTCTGTATTTCTCTATGCTAACTGAAATTAAGTTGTGATAAAATCTGATCCTATGTGCCCTAACAAAAGTTTCATATTCAATTTCTCGCGCGCATCCTCTGAGGTTAATTTTAAAAACTTTATTAATAGGTAGGAGATGCAACGAAAAAACCCACTATGTAACTAATTTCTAAATAAACTTTGGGTTTTTCAAGAAAAAATGTGACATTTTCCCATGAATGTTTACTTGGATTGTAATAAGCTAATGTTGCAAGTAAATAATCCATATCCATATCGTGATACTTCTAAATGCTATGAGGTTCAGAAAAATTAATTCATTTTGATGTTATAGAAATTCTATTTCCTTATTTTGTTTTATTAATTTTTAAAATGATTGCCAAGTTGCATTGCCGCATACCGATAGGACACCTTGTACCTAACGTCTGCCTTGCCCATGAGAAGTTCGGGCTAAGCATTCCTTTCTCCAGTCAATCTGCTTTTGCAAGCAGAGACGACACACAGATGAAGCCTGGTGTAAGCAAATTATTGAGGTTAAAAGGAACAAATGCTGATACGGCAATGATGACGTCGTCACTTGGCAGGAGATTGCTCTCAGACAGCTAAGAGTTACGTTACTTGCTGTAATAAATACGACTTTAGGATAAATTTATTATCTTTTAATACTCGACCCACACGAAAGAATGTCTGAAAAAAAACAGTACCAAAATTGAACAATATATTAGTTTCATGTTGGAAAACTGCATGATTATGCTAAATTAAATATTCCTTATTGAAACTAATGAAAAAGGTTTCCATACAAATTCTATATATATTATTAGCCCTGTATAAGATTGCATTATAGGATTATTTCAATAAGATAACATTTTCTCACTTCTAGACTTCCTGACTTTAAAAATCTCTTTTATTTTATTTTATTTATTTATTTATTATTATTATTATTATTATTATTTTTTTTTTTCATTGACTACGAATATAAATCACCGGGACAGACAATATGTCAGTAGGTTTTTGATATGTGTTTGAACTTTTAGCTTATTTGTCCTTACTAAAGCGTTAAGTTAGAGTTCAAATCTTTACGCATATATATTTGGATATTTAAAATGGTTACGTTTTCTTATTGATATTATCGTGATTCTTTTTTATTATAATTTGTAAACCCTTCCGACTTCTTACGAGTGTATTATATGACTCCACTTGTATCCATATTTATTTTATTTTTTTTTTCTTTTATATTTGTATTTATATTATATATTTTTTTTATTTTTTTTTATATATTTGAATAAATTAATGGTTGGCTTGAATATGTGGAAAAGTGTTCTAGCGCGTACCGTATAAGGCTACTTGCGGCATCAATTCTATAGATACAAGATATAATGATAAAGTATTTAAAAAACCGCGAGAACCGCTATAATCCAGTTCGGATCCAATATCACGAGTTGTAACTCGTAAGACATTGACACTTCCTATTTAATTATCCGTTATTCTACCAAACCGATTGACTCTGGGTGATAAAATATATTATTGGTTTTCTTAATGGAAAGGAATTCACACAACGCGTTATGGAGATTATTATTGATTTACACCACAAGTGTTTATTGTTTGGTGTTTATTGTTTTGCTTATCGCTGTTGACACTTGCTTTGTTCAGTTTGTAACAGTTCTGCGCTCCGACCTAGATATTCAATGCTCGCGATCTCTTGGGTTAAGGAATTTTCTTGTTTAGATACGGTTTTAACAATAGGCACGGATGTTTCTATATCTTTTAGTCCAATTAATGGTTCTTTGCTGTATGGTGCGGGATTGCGGGATAATGCGTCAGCTATGATAATTGCTTTCCCAGGTAGATATCTTATCTTGGCTCCAAAGACCTGAATGATCATTTGTCACCGAGTTCCTTTTGGACTGTGATTAAAAAAGCCTTTGAAAAACTCGGTAAAGGACTCATGTTCAGTAAGGACTTTATCAGGATAGCCATAGATTTAATGAACTTAAGATGTACTAGTGAGTTAAAGATACCTAGCCCTTCCTTGCCTATTACTGTATATTTACTTTCAGAGGGCTTTAGTTTACGTGAATAAAAAGCTATAGGAAAGAACTGTTTATCATATTACTGAAGTAGTACCCCTCTTACCCCTTGGTCTGAGGCGTCTGTTGCAATAAAAAAAAATTCCTTATTTAAATCAGGGATTTTTAAGTTAGGTAAGCTGCATTTTCCGCTTTTAAGATATCGAACGCCTGTTGATGCTTTTCAGACCATAATAAATCTACGCTCTTCTTCGTAAGATCTGTTAAAGGAGCTGTCATGATTGAAGAGTTACATATTTACATACGATTGTAATACCCACTACAGCGCAAAAGTGCTGTATCCCCCTTGTTTTACGTTAATAAGTACCGGAAAGTTATGAATAGCCGACACCTTACCATGGACTACTTTTAAGACCTTGACCAGACACATAAAACCTAGATAAACATGTTCGGTTTTTTAAAACTCACATTTAGATATTTTACTCTGAGATTATTTGTCTTTGTCTCTGTAGCACTAGCTCTAGTTTATGTGAATGTACTTCTAAGGTATTAGAAAAGATTATAAGACCAACCAATAGGCATGTAGGGTATCCCCTAAAAGTCTCCAAACACTATATTGTAATTGGGGCGCAACGTAAGCCGGAGGCATACGTAAAAATTGATAATGTCCCCTGAGTGTGCTGAAAACGGTGTATGAGGTACAATCACTTAGGTAATGGTATCTGGTAAAAGCATTTAAGTAAGTCCAAGTTGGTGAAAAAATTTTTATTCTAACCTAACAGAGATAAGATGTCGTCGGTACATCGCACTGGAAACTATCGGAAGTCGTTTCCTTGTTTAAGCGACAGAATCTACGCAGATAACGCCAAGTCCGATCTTTTATGGGCATGACATTTGAGGGAAAAATTATATGGGCTTATTTGATTTCCTAATGACTCCTATTACTAACATTTTTCAACTTCGTCATTTATCTCTATTTTGAAATTTCATTGAGAATCTATACGAAGGTACGTAAATAGCTTTATGTTTGTCCTTAGACCGTGTTTTGTGTTAAATTACATCCGCCGCTTTTTCCAGAGATCACTCGCCAGTGGAGAAACTTCCTGGTATTCAGGTAAAAGATAAAAAAAAAATTCTGCTGAATCACCTCTGCTTGAATGACTTTACGGATATTACTTTAGATAGATTATCAGAGAGATTCATCCACGACTGGTTGGGCGGGATTAAAAGTTAGCAACAATAAAAGAATGCGATATTTATATATGTATAGGTTTTTGTGGATTACTATATTAACTTGTTTGCAGCGAGTCAACCGTGTCTAGGGCTTTGTTCGCGGAAATCGTTATATTTAAGAGTGTCGGGAAGGATTAAAATTTCATTTCCCAGCAAAGTCTTTTTACACGCACTAAGACATTCGAGGGTGCATGCTTCTCGAGATTTTGCGTGCAAAGTGCGACTGCGGTTGTGGGAGAATTCTGTTGGGTCATTTGAACAATGTTACGATTTATGAGACAAAGTATAGTTCCTTTATATAAGTTATTATTTGATTAACTGTCTCATTTTTGTTCAACGGATTTTAATATGTTTGAAGGTTTTATAGGATTTTCCTTTGATAAACACGCCTTATTTTTGCAGGATGTAAGTTAATATTTTGTATATCCCTAGATGGATATCTTACAATTACACTAGATACAGATCAATGTTTTTTATAACTATAGAGGTATCTGTAAACGCTCGCTTATCCGGACTTCTCATTAGGAAAGTTCGAACAACAGACGGTGAGTCCGTAAATTCAGGATATTACGTTTACTAAAGGAATAAAACAAGATATTCTAATTTTTACGGCGCGTACAGTTGGGCTTAATCCACCAGTATTTATTATAATTAAGTATTAAAATTACTAGAACTGCTCTGATTACTTGATACTGTCGTGTGATGCATAGGGAAATTCCTTTTTAATTTTAAAAAGGTATTTGGGATGTATGATCCAACATCGCTTTTCCCCACTCTGCTAGAGTCGCTTATTGTGTGGAATTTGCTATGCTTTGAACACTTCTGCATTTTTTTGACTGACTGCCTTGACCGCTTGACTAGGTGACACAGTCACCGAGTTTGCTTGTTTGATTCTGAACGGGCTACTGTTTCTATTTCTTTTTGTAATAATTAGGATCCTTCTCTTTATTACCATCGGCAACGTATTGTGTGTTTTAGCATTATGTTGCTGGTGTTACGTATAAAGCAATGAATGAAACGAAAAACTATTAGGAACTTGAGGGCGGATTACTAATAATACAAGTTATCACTACTGCATTCCATATTAACTGTTTGTACTTCATTCTTTGCTAAAATTTGAAATAGTGAGGGATCCTGGTCAGCGCATTTAGCCTGATGAATGTTTTTTACAGACATGTTATTCCTTGCAATCCAGCCATATTTTTAAAGTTAAGTTGAGTCATTGAGGTTCGATATTTTATATAACTCAAAAAACTCAAGGCTAAAACTGCGATCGGGACTTGCAAAGGAGCATTTATTGTCATGACCCGAAATAGTGTTACCTCTAATTTATATAGATTTGTACGGGTGTTCCACTTGTTTTTTTGTGTGTTTTCTAATCACTACGGTGCTTAACGACCCTATCCATGCATCTGTATAAATACAGACGTCCACTGCGTAAATGCATATTCACTGTTTAATATGATTTGTTACGTAAGGGATTAATAGTCCCCACCCCAAAATGATAAATTAACATGTATATGATTATGATATTTTCAGTAGAACTTCTGGAAACAGACACTCAAAGATAAAAACTCGCAGTAGTGAAATCTCAATGATGTTGATAATTTCTGTAAAAAAAGTAAGATTAAGAATGTCTCGTAACTTCAGCCACAGGAATAACGAAATTCGACCTGCAAAGGAAAACACTCAAAGTTACTCCAATGAATAAAAACATTGTACTTAGCTTGCTTTTGTGGGAAGTCAAGGTGTTCCGATAACGACACACGGCCTTGGTACTCCTTCTCTATTTAGCGGATGACCTGGTTTGGCTTCAGTTTCCCCCGTGCGCGTTGTTTCGATGATTCGAGCCCTTGAAAATCCGATGCTGCAGACGCGTTCGGTTTGTTTCTTGCAGTGCCGGAAACGCTCACTAACGATGTTTTCTTGAATGATTCTAATGAGAGACGAAGTTTCCGTTGCCGTAGGAAAAAGACACGTCGGTTTTGTTTCTTGAAGTTATTCACTAAACGATGATACTAAGTTGGTTGAAGAATCTGTTGCTTTCGTCGTCGTTGAAGAGTTCTTATTGTTTTCTGAAGTCGCTCACTAACGATGATACTAGGTTGCTTGAAGAATCTGCTGCTTCCGTCGTCGTTGACTTCTTATGATACATGATTTATTATTCTGGTTTTTCTTCTTAGACGTTGTAGAGTTCGTCTGGTACGCTGGCCACCAATATTAGGGCTTGTGCCTTGTATGATAAGGCGCCCTATGAGGTAATGTTAGACTAGCGATAATCTTACGCTAAGTCGGTTGGTATTGCACTTCCATCTTCAATGGAGTGTCTGGGGGTTTGTAGATCACTTACGAAGTCGGTATTATCTTGTTGGTTATTACGACGATGTGTTAAACTCATGTTGGTTCGGTGAGGAGGTGTGAGAAAACACTAAGTATAAAAAATTATATATTCTTCTGAAGTTTTACATGGTGAAGATCAGGTATGATTGTACAAGTCTTCTAATAACGATAGCTTGATCGCTTCTGCCAATGATGATGGCTAATCCTATTCCTCTACATGATAAAGCTTAGGTAAAGAGGTACAGGTCTTCTAATGACGATAGCTAACCCTGTTCTGCCCGTCTACCATCTCTGTTACAAGTTATGAGGGAACAGACAGTAGTTCGAACATATGAACATACTTACAAATGACATAGTTACATACGAACACACAATCGAATGAGACACGCTACAGATCACGTAGGCCGTTTGAATAATAGGTCGGGGTAGTTGTCTCAAGCAGGGAGCTTGGACTGTTTCAAAACAAATGAATGACCACAGATGACGGCATGTCAATTTAGCCTACATACTTATTGTATACGTCATCTTTAGCGTCTCTAGTCTGATCACATTCCTGCAAGCAATCTTTTATATATATGGACTAACATTCCATATTTTTATTATGTAAACACTTACATATATACTTAACTAACGCCGACGTTAAAACGACCATGGACCTTATATGTATTTGTTAATGGCGCTGGTAAAATACGTACACTCTACGTAGTGTATATACCAAACAGTTCACTGATTTTTCATTCCTAATGTACTCGACATTTAAGTTACCTGCTGTCTATCCATTCTATTGTACATTATCCGATCGAGAACAATGAAGAGGAACAAGAGTTCTCCAGTATGTTTCCTCGTTTCAGTCAACCAATAAACGACCAAGTCAAATTTGGAAGAAGGAAATTGTTTGAATTTCTTCTTTACTTGAGAGAATTCTCATAAGACATATTAATTCCCAGAAAACAAAAGTGGATGTCGGAAACTCCCTCAATTTTTTTTTCTTTTTTTTTGTGCCAATCCTTAACTTGGAACACTGATAGAGGAAAAGTGGCTTCTGTGTTTATCATTAAGGAATACGAATGTGGGTTAAGAAGTCTCTCTTCAGCAGGTGTAGTTAACTGTTATATCAGCAACTTATTAGCATAATTTTATGCATTTCTAACCAACTGCAAACAAGGTTATGGCTGGCTTATTTTTCTGTTTTTTTCCACATGACAATTTTTTTTCAAATAGAAACTTGTAGATAAAAAAAATAGCTTCCAAGATGTTGTAATATAAAATTTTCAATCGTAGCTTTTTCTATTGGATAATATTAAAATATAGATGGGACATTAACTTTGTAGATGTTCCATATGGCTCAAGATTTTTGTGAAATGAATATTTTGGATTAAAGGCGGAAACTTTCATACAACTCAGTTACCAGTCATTTTAGACGATTCCTAGAAATCTACTCTGTGTTGCACCTACTGCATCAGAAAAGGGACATTTATATCCAACAGAGACAAAAACATCTGTGGCTCTGAACGTGATAATAGAATTTGTTGTTATTTTTCTATATTCCATTTTTAGCCATTTATAAAAGTGGGGATCAGTTTCCCCTAAAGAGTTACAAAATCAAGCATCCATGACTATATGGAATATGAGAGAGAGAGAGAGAGAGAGAGAGAGAGACGAACAGAGAGAGAAAAGAGAGACAGATTAGATAGAGAGAGAGAGAGAGAGAGAGAGAGAGAGAGAGAGAGAGAGACAGAGAGAGAGAGAGAGAGAGAGAGAGAGAGAGAGTCTAAACTTGCAAAGAGAGAGAGCTGTGTCTGCAAAGTTTTACACTGTATTTCTTGTCCTTTCTGTTGCGAGGAAGCGAGGCTTAATGAGAATGGCGAAGTCCGATAATAAAACATGACTAGGAATAAGGAGAGATATCGATAGAGAAGTTTTACTCACCAAAAATAATGATTTACATAATGATAAGTTTACTCATCATTAACACCGTTACATAATAGGATGAAAACAGTCATGTTTTTGAAGCCTGGTTCATTTCGAGGTAATGATAAAGGCTACATGTTCGCGGTAAATGATGTTTGCCTTTATTTTTTTAACTCATGTCTGTTGAAAGATAAAAGTAAATCAAACAGTGTTAACTTTTTTTCTCGTTATTTCAAATGTGCCCCTGTCGGGGAAAACTGAAAATTTGATGCTCCATGCTATTAGATCATGGCGTTTGATGGATCTCATCAGTATAATTAATGAGAAAGACCTCACACCTTACAGAAAGGGAAATTTAATTAATTAACTTAAGTAGGCTCCAGTTTGTACCAGTGTGTAGGGGTGCCGAGCGTAAAAATATTTGCCAAAAATACACTAATCAAGACAGGCTAATGAAATTATCAGGCATTATTAGCACTATAATAACGCATATTCTCTGTGAGTTTTATCATCCTACAGGGAAAATAAATGATTTTATGAAAAAAAATTTGAAATTCAGTGCCCCTTGTACTAAAGGTTATTTGGTGATCGGTGAGAAACTACTGTCTTGAATAGAAATTGGGTCTGTAGGCATGTTGGTATATCCACCTGAAACATGCACATAAAGTATTATCAAAATAGAACAGTAAATAAGCACGTATCATAAAAAAAAGAGCAACAACTTCAGTGAAAGCCTTATTATCTTTATTACAGATGGGTCCTATTCCATGGCTAATTTAGAGACGGGAATCTCTAACCTGACTAATACAATGTACTTATTGACAATCTGGGTATGGGAGAGAATTCTTAGTCAGGAGGGTATAATGTTAACTTACTGGTTTTCTTTATGGGCAGATTTAGCTTTTATGCCATTATGACTTGTTAATCAATTTATCCTATTTTATAACCAACTGCTTTGGATAATAAATAGTATATTTTTGTCCTTACGAGGTCTTAATAGCCTAATGACATGATTGCAGACAGAGGGCACTACTGACTACAGGTAAGAGTTTCCAGTTTGTGTAGTTTAGTGAACGGGGGGGTAGGACCAGTGGTGGCAGGCAGTTTAAGAGGCTTTTTATATGTTTTATAAGCTGTAGGTACACTCCGAAGAGACGGGTGACCATTTAGATAGAGGGGGCCTTTCCTTATTTGGTAGGAAAAAGGGGTTATTAATAATGTCACAGGCAACTCGGGGCTCTTTTTGCTGATTCAATTAGTCAGACAGAGGTAAGCTGTTCGTCTCTCAGGCTAAGTCAATATCAACTTCTTGGGGTTACGAAATAACGGTGTTTTAAAACGTGAAGAGGAAAAGTTTAATTTTCGACATATTAAAGTGTTTCGCAGTTCACACATATTTGCGATGTGTATACGAATTCGGATTCCAGTCGTATGAAAACGTGAGTGTATTTTCGAGTTTTTCTTTCTTATTTTCTTGTTTTTATCTTTTGTGTATTTCTTTTTTTACCGTTTTGTTGTTGTTCATGTTCCTTGTGTTTGTTTGTGGCGAGTTTACTTGAGCGAAGATTTTGTTGTGAGTCATGCCAGAGAGAGAGAGAGAGAGAGAGAGAGAGAGAGAGAGAGAGAGAGAGAGAGAGGGAGAGAGAGAGAGAGAGGGAGAGAGAACTGGGAACGGTTTCCAGGGCGAAGTGTTTGATAAGCATTTTGCATTCTTTTTCCTTTTCTATCCCCTCCCTATTTTTTTTTTTTTTTATTCTTACTTTCGTGGGATTGTTATTGTGACTGGGCGTGTGGCGCGTTTGCCTTTTGTTATCCATTATTGGGAGAAAATATCTGTTAATTTTTCTTGATTGGGTTTCGTGTATATAAATATATTGATGTTATTGAGATCAGGGAAGCTTATAGAACAAAATAGCTTTCAGAAACAGGGAAAAATGGTGGATACTAAAAACACTACAACGCTACTACATCACATGACAAACATTAGTGCTGGCGTTAGTCCATTCAGAGGGATTGTAGATGGCGTACTGTCACAGCCTGTAAAGAGTATAGTAGACGATGTAGAGGCATTTAGAGAGGCGAAAGCTTTGCTAGATTTCAATAAGGGAGACCTCTCCCACTGCCCAAGGAGTTTCAAATTTACAAAATGTCGTACTTGGACGGACTTGTGAGCATTTTTGAAAATTGCATATGGCTCAAATGAACACTGAGATATGGTGAGGGACCTTCGGGGTCTTTATAAACTACGGAAGGGCACTAATAGTCTCGTAGAACATAGTTCAAAACTGTTTTGACGCAGTGGCGGATTGGGTAGGAAAATTGAAAACATCTAAATGGGTTACAGGGGATAATCTCTCTCTAAATAATATTCATAAACTGATCTATTTTTCCCTGCTCTTGCACGAGGTACCGGATGCGATAGTACATAGCTTTGATGAAAAGATTGAACCTTCTTCAGACAAAGAATTACTTTATACCCAAATATATAAACACAGGTCTAAATATCCCACTGTAGATAGCACAATTTTTAATGGGACAGGCCCGAGGGATAGAGTACAAAGAGACACGGAATTTTCTCATCCTCGTCTGTGCGCAAAAGTTGAGTATAACAAAAGATTGATTGATCAAAAGCAGCAGCAGTTGCGCTGTTTCAACTGCAATAAACCAGGGCATCCAAAGAAATTGTGTAGGGTTAAATATTGTGGAATGTGTAAAAGTACTGATCATTATTGGCAGTCTTGTCCGTCTCAGATACGGAGAGATGCGAGACCTACAACTCAAGGTTCTGGTAATTATAATGTGAGAACTTCCCAGTAAAGGGGGTGTTGGATAAGTTTAAAACTTTGTCTTGTTGCTCAAGATTATTCCATGCACTATTGTCTAAATTTAGGCTTATCCTTCGCCCTTATGCCAGACCGCAAAAACAACCTAGACTTCATAGTGGCTTTTGATAAATTCATATCTGACAAAAACTACAACCGTGAAGAGATATGTTTAAAAGGAGTATTACTAAATGCTTTAACTGACTTACATAAGAAATATCCTGTTCCCCGCAGATTCATGATAGCCATCAACTCGCTGAAAAAGTTAGATGTTATAATAAGTAGATCAGACAAATACGGCAAAATCGTAATAATGGACAAAGACTTCTACCTTGACAAAATCAACCAGCTCCTTAGCGACACAAACACATACGAAAAACTGACGAAAAATCCCCTCCAAAACGTTCCCACAGAATTTTTTCGGAAAGTAAGATTAATTGGCAAAGACAAAAAGAGTATTGAACTATTAGAGAAATTTAAAGTAATTAATCTTAAATTACCCTACTTTTATGGCCTTCCCAAAACTCACAAAGACAATCTTCCATTCAGACCCATCGTTTCATGTGCCGGAGCTTTCAATTACAAAATTTCTAAATGGTTAGCTGACCTCCTTTCCCCTTCTTTAGGCACTTTTTCTCCCAGTCACATTAAACATTCGGAAGATTTTTGTCACAAATTCAGAGAAGCACATATACCACTTCACAACATAAAACTTTTAAGCCTTGACGTAGATTCCCTGTTCACTAAAGTACCAGTACAGGACGTTCTTCAGTTTTTTAGGGTAAAATTATCCCCCTATTCAGATCATTTCCCATTGGCGCTTGACAAAATAATAAAGCTAGTTGAATTATGTGCATCTAATAAAGTTTTTTCATTCGAGGAATCATTCTACAAGCAAAAATTCGGGTGTAGTATGGGTAGTCCTTTAAGTCCTGTTATAGACAATCTGTACATGGAATACTTTGAAACTACAGTAATAAATGCAATAAAACCCAAAAGCATGCTGTGGATGAGATACGTGGATGATATCCTAATATTTTGGGATAATAGGTGGGGCAATTTTAATGAATTCCTCTCGAAATCAAACACATTAGTGCCCAGCATCAAATTTAAAGTTGAATGGGAAACAGACAACAAAATTCCTTTTCTTGATGTTTTAATAATCAGAGAAACGACAGAATACAAAATTACCATGTACAGAAAACAAACGTTCTCACTTTCATACATTCACTACTTTAGCTATCACGACATTACTATCAAGATAGGTGTAGCTAGTAACTTGTTCTTAAGAGCCTTACGAATTTGTTCCCCAGAATTCCTGGAAAAAGAATTTGAACTAATTCGCAAGCAACTTTTGTCTTTAAAATATCCTGACCATATAATTGAGAAAGCAATTCACAAAGCAAACGTAATTTTCTACCGACCCCCTAAAGACAAGACCAGAGATACACCCAACAATAAAATAATAATTCCCCGCCTGGACACGATTAACCCTCTTACGCCGATTGGATGTATTAAACGTCGAGTCAAAATGTCTCCCGTATGCCGATTGGACGTACCATACGTCGACTCAAAAAAGTTTTTTTTAAATTCGCGGAAAAATACTTATAGGCCTACCAGCCGAAAACTTTTGAATCACGCACCTTGGGGGATGCTGGGAGTTCACGGATCGAGGTGTTATTTTGTTTCAAAGCGTGACCCAAGTGCGCATGCGCGGAATCCTTCCTTCTCGCTCCAGCCAGCATCATCGTAGCATCATCCGTCAGCGATCTTTTGCCGCAATCGTGTTTGACTGAGCTTGTGCGAGACTTTGAACATTTGTGTTAGTACAGGACGTTGATGAAAGGGCTTCGAATGTATTTCATTTGCCGTTAGTAACCCCAAGGAAGCATCGTGCCGTCCTTAGGGGCATTCGTAGGAATTTGGGAGGGCTCAAACCAAGGGACATTGACGATTATTTATTGGAGCTCGATCGAGAGCATTTGGCAAGTCCTCATTTTGATGGCGGTTGGTCATCCAGTGACGAGGACATTACTCCCGATCATAGTGATGACGAGGATTATTTGCCCCCAATGTCCGTTCGAGGGTCACATCCCGAAAGTGAATTAGAATTTAGTAGTTTTAGTGCTTATGAGGGGGAATCTGAGGAGGGGGAGGACGATGATTTAAGATCAAGTTTTGTTGCCGATGATGATGGGGATACAGAAAGCAAAGGCTTGAGTGAGGGAGATGGGCCAGTGAGGGGGGTTCGTGTGGGAAATCGTGCCCGCGCTCGTGCCCGCTCGCGCGCGCAGGGCACGTAGAAGGTCGGATAGTCGTGCTAGCCAAGGGTCGTCTGACAGCGACGATGGGTGGACAGAGGACCCCACACCACCTACCATGCATCCATTTACGGCAAATCCTGGGCTCACCGTACCTGTTCCCCTGACTGCTCTGGGTTTTGTTCAGCTTTTCCTTACGCGGGAATTGCTGGAGTACCTGGTAGCAGAGACGGCGGACTACGCCAGGTATTGCCGTGATGAACTACGCACGACATTATCATATCACTGGCGAGGCTGCAACCTCCCTGACATGGCGCATTTTT
>NC_087212.1:81731068-81736068 GCF_015104395.2 Macrobrachium nipponense | reverse complement strand
GAATTTCCTTTAAAATAAGAAAAAATCAAAAGGCCTTGCCTACTTATTATCCAATCTCAAAGAGCATGACAGCTTAGTAATGTAATATTTCCAAGGAAGGTAAATATTTAGGAATCAAGATTTATAAAGTGTGCATTATTAATTTAATCTTTGAAATGAGTATTGAGATTATAATATGAATACCATTGTGAATGCAATTTATTAGCTTGCAAATATTGAATCTGCTTACATTACTGTTTGAAATGGTGATGTTGGACGGAGATGTAATGTCTTCGTAACGAGATCTATCGCTTAATGTCATCTTGAGCATTTTTGTAATTGTCATCATTTACTCCCATGGAGACAACGCGGGATCTTGAAATGAGCACACATCTCTCTGGATGGCGCATGTTGAGGATTTTTGCCTTCTCAGCCGCGATCAAGGGTAAAGACAGGTCACGCTTATGTTCTTGCATGAGCCTAAGTAGGTATACTTCCGAATCTAGCTTTAGTTAGATTCCTGGGTGGGGCTATTTGCTGTATATAACGTCATGAACTCTTCCAGTGTAATGAACTTGTTACATATCGGTGACTTCCTCTCAAGGGGAGTGTCTTAGAAGTTCATGCGTAAGTGCGTAGATACTGTTCCCCAGTATTTTGGAAGGAAAAGATCCTGGGCACTTAGAAGCGGCCTCGTTTTTTTGTGATTAGTGCTGAAATGGGTAAGCATACATTTATGCCCAAGTATAACTTTGTCTTTTTTGTATCTTAAACATTTGTTCCAGAAATGTCCTCTTTCATATGAATTTTGTTCCAGGAGAACTGATTTATATTAGTTTTATTTATTTATAATTTATCTATGCGGGATTTCTTTTTCTTTTTTGTCTCTTAAATGGATCTGGAAGTGGAATGGTGTTGGGGGACATTAATGACTTTTTTAATTGCCTATCTTTTGACTGATGTCTAGTTACTGTAGAGAAAGTGGTGGATGGGTTCTGTCCGATCCCCAGGGTTATTTTGGTTTCCTGTTTTGAATTATTCTCTTTTATAATGGTGCATTATTTAGGTCGTATTCAGTTAACCCATTAGGTACCATGATCCCCAAATGGAGATCAGTAAAAAATTGCCTAAACATTTAATTGCTGCATGTCCTGATGTTTCAAATTATATTGAAATATTTAGAGTAAACGGTGACATTTTCACCCATATAACTAAAAGTTATACAGCTGCATCCTATGAGGGTAAAAAGTTACAATTATTTACTTCACTGGAGACTGCTGTGACGAGGAACTGTCACCCAATTTCTAATACATATTTTCAAACTGTCATGTATATTTGACAGTAAAAACCAAATATAGTCTTATAGAATATTTGTTTTTCTACCATAACAAATAGGATACATCATCATATATACTAGCGCTTTTGTCATATTAGCTGTTTTACCACGATCCCCAAATGGGGATCATGGTACTAAAGGCTATCAACTATCAAAATGAACTACCAATTAGCTAATTACCAACAATTGGCGAATTGTAATTTCTTCCGATAACTGGCATCCCCTATTAGTGGATAGTTATACTTCTTTCAGTTCTAACAAGGTTATATAATATTATTATTTCAGTTCAACCAAGTAAGTCACGAAGTGTGGTTGTGTCTGCAATGTTTTTTGTTATTCTCTTCCCTTCAAAAATGAGCAAGAAAAACATTCAACTCTTGAAGAAATTGAATCGTTGGTGAATAATCCTGGCTTTCACGAAGCATTAGATGATGAAGATGATCCTATTGATATTGTTGCATTACCTATAGATAAAGTTGATGTTATTTCTGTTGAAGAAGATACAGATGAAGATTATTTGATTGAGCAGAATGTTGCTGAAGTACCGGGTCATATAAAAATACATTATCATGCAAATGATGAAGCAGGCGAGGAAGCTCTACCAATATCTACTGATGCTCCAAATAGAAAGAAAAGAAAATTAGATTCTACCTGGATAAAAGAACGTGAAGATTTTTATGTCGACAGGAGAGATGAAACCGAAATAAATAAGAGAGTTAGTGGTATAAAAAAAATGAATTTAAAGATAAAACGCCAGTTGAAGTGTTTGAAGAATTATTTGATGAAGATATTAGGAAACACATTGTGCAGCAGTGTGACCTAAGCCAGTCAAAACAATCGACACGATTTTCTGTTTTCTGATGATTGTCTGCGGAAACTAATAGCATTCTTCTTGTACACTGGCTGTAGGAGCTTGACTCAAGAAAAACTGTATTGTTGTGAATATGAAGATATAGATGACAGATTTGTCAGAAAATGTTTTAGGAAGAATAGATACCTTGAGATAGAGAGGTACCTTCATTTCAATGACAACTCGACCTTAGGCAGTAACGAACCCCCAAGATCGTTCAAGATTGCTCCTATTATTGAGCTTATGAATAAGAAGTTTTCAAAATTTTGAATATTTTCTAAAAGGCTGAGTATTGATGAACAAATGATCCCGTACTATGGTCGCCACTTTATGAAACAATTCATAAGAGGAAAGCCCATTCGCTTTGGTTATAAAAACTGGGCAAGTTGTTGTTCTTCTACTTTAGGCTACTGTTTCAACTTTGACTTTTATGAAGGAAAACAACAAGAGCAAACAGAAGTCAATTGACTAGGAGCGTCAGTGGTTTTGAACAAAGTTTCAAAAGTTACGTCATCGAGTAACCACAAGCTTTCAACTCATGAAGTTGTTAACAGAGAAAAATGTTTCGGCTTCAGGTACTGTTCGAAACAACCGCACCAATAAATGCCCTCTACAAACATATGAATCATTGAAAAAGCAAGAGAGAGGGTCTTATGATTATAGGTATGACAAAAATAAGGATATTTTTGCAACTGTGTGGAAAGATAACAATAACGTGAGGTTACTGTCTAAGTATCGAGGATCACAGCCCACTCAGAAGGTGAAAGGTGGAGCAAACAGAAAAAAAAATGCTAGTTACAGTGGATAAACCAAAATGCATTGCTGAATACAACAGCTGTATGGGTGGAGTTGATAAAATGGACTGGATGATCAATAAGTATAGTATAAAGATACGGGGTAAGAAATGGTACTTTCCCATTTTCACCTATATTATTGACATGACTGTTGTAAATGCTCACATCTTGTATTGTTTGGCGAATGAAAAGATTCCTCTCTTAGAATTTCGAAGAAGAATAGTGAAGGGCTACATGAGCACCTCATCATTGTCTGAGCCAAAGAGATCTGGTCGACCATCACTCAGCAAGCAAGCGAAGAAGCGTGTTCCTGAAGAGATCAGAAAAAGCAACAAAGGGCATCGTTTGGAACGAACTGAGATGGGCAAGCAGACGAAATGGCTGTCTGCAAAGTGAACGTTAGAAAACAGTGCAGTAGATGTAATGTTTTACTGAATGGCATCAATAAGTGATTTATTGTAGTTAAACATAAAATTATCGCTTAGCCTATTTTTAAGGGAATAAACATTTAATATTTTCGTTTTTACCCGTTACTTGGCATAATTGTAACACATGTTCTTCAATAAATGAATAACATTTTTAGAAAAATGTTAGACGAAGCCTTTCATACTCTGTTTGTACCATGATCCCCATTTGGGATTTTTAGAAAAATGTCTATAACTTACTTAGTTATTGTTTAAATAACGAATTGGTATGATTTTCATTTTCACTGCCACCAATTTTATGAATTTTAACTAAAATTATTGAAAGAAACAAATTTGGTACTTAATGGGTTAATCATTTGTCCTTTGAGAATTTGGCTTATTCAGTTGGTCCTTTTCTTCTTTTGTAAATAAATGTTCTTTTTATAATCTATAAATCTAATTTAATGACCTGAGGTAAATGGGATATATGAGTTGTATAGAGGTCGATTAGTCGGTAGAGAGAGAGAAGAGAGAGAGAGAGAGAGAGAGAGAGAGAGAGAGAGAGAATAAATATTCACTAGAAGGGTAATACTCAAAAGGTTTAAATAACCAAATGCAGCTATAATTCTAATAATCAATATAGGACACCGAGACGCAAAAGGTTTCATCTTGCATTAAATTATCACTCTCTGGTTACATGAATATTCAAGAATGTGTAGCATCCAGAGACAGCTGCAATTTCTTCTATTAATGAAAGGCATTTAAATGACATTCCAAAGGCTGATGAATACTCAAGAAGCTGTGAAATTATAATTCAGGATACAAGGTTTTGCTAGGAAAATAACAATCCCTAAAGAATGAAAGAAATAAGTCATCCTAACTGTCATTAGTATCCAAAACATTTACAATTCCAATTAATAATGAAAGGAGTCTAACTTCAAGAGCTTCAGCTTTTACTACTTTAACAACTCCTGGAAAGGCAGATGCCAGAGGACAAGACCAGATCAGAGGATGCGCTCGAACGAGAGTTCTGCTGTCTCTCTCTCTCTCTCTCTCTCTCTCTCTCTCTCTCTCTCTCTCTCGTGCGCCCATCAAGCCACTAATTGAGACCACTGGCTTAGTGCAGAAATGTGGTGAGCGGTGAACGGAAAAGGGACGAGCGTGGAGGCTGAAGGGGGAGGGGATGTTGGGGGGGGGGGGGGGGGGGGGGGGGGGGGGGGGGGGGGGGGGGGGGGGGGGGGGGGGGGTTGGTATTGGGGATGAAGGGGATCTAAGTGAAGGAGTGGCGTGTAAAGCAGTTTCATTTGCGAAAGGTTATAATTATTTTAATAAAAGTGAGGGAATGCACGAATTGTTTAGCAAAACAGAACCAAAGGTTAAATAAAATAAATTACTAGAAAAAATAAAAAAAATGGAAACCATCATGAGAAATACAATGAAACGGAGAAGCGCATATGCTGATTGATAAGAAACGGCTCAACCAGGGAGGGAAACCAAATAAAATTTATAGCAGCCATTATTTTGTGTTAACTTAAACTTTGCATAATACTACTACAGATGTTAGGGAAATAAAAGCGATATTAATCATCGTATCGAAGTAACTATAAATTAGTCTTGGCTGATTACTGCAAACAGAC
>NC_087212.1:81697960-81730568 GCF_015104395.2 Macrobrachium nipponense | reverse complement strand
CTGCAAACAGACTCCATGGATCTGCAGACTTTCTATCTGGGATGCGCATCATCTAATCAGACAAGGCAAAGGCTCCAAAAAGTAATGGCGATCCCAAATAGCAGCTTTATTATTACGGTGAAAAGCAAAACAAATCACTGCAGATGGAAAAACCACTTCGGAATTCAATTGAAACTGATTCATCGTGATTCCAAGCCCCAATCACCACAATGGAGTCTAAATTGCTGATAAAAGCAAAAGAGGAAATGAAGCCATTACTAACGACTGTTATGAACTGAAAACAGAGCGACTGGTGACGATTCGCTTCATCGCTAAAGATCTTTAGTCTCTCAGATTCGCCTGTACTAAGCGATATTGTTATATACTACTCGTGTGATTATTTCAATATAAGCAACCCAGTTTTTAACAGTTTCAGATGAAAAGTTTTAATAAAAGTTATGAAGTTGTCTAACGCCCAGAATTAGTAACAGATTACTTTCGTTCCACATATCTAATTATTATTACGAGAAACCCAAGCCAATTAATTACATACAGCTGAAACCATCTTCAGTTATTCTCAAGTATGAGAATTATAATAAGAAAAATATAGACCAGCTCTCACTTGGATGTGAAGCAGCGCCTGCCCAGGCCATTAATTACTCTCAAGCTCAGAGGCTTTTTCTCGGGACGAGAGAGAGAGAGAACTGACCTAATACCTCTGTCATGCAGCATCCGAGTAAATCAAGTTCATGGATTCTAATCTGCTAACTCAATTTGTCCTTATGCTATTATCTAGTTAAATTAGCTGTTTTGATAGCTTGGTTCACCACCACACTATAAACAGTTTCATCTCAACAAATAGTATTCATAAAACACAATACCAAGTCCACAAAAGGTGGAATAGTATCTAACTGCAATAGGTGTGCAAGGTCAATTCAAGGGGACAAAGGAAGTGCCATGGAGAAAAACTTGATTTTAATACATAAGTCTCAGACAGATATAACACCTGAACCTCAATAATACAAAAATTAATGAAACACTCAATCTTAAATTCCTGTAAGAGAAAACAACTACACAATTAAAGACAGGTCATCAACACACACACAAAAAGGGGAGAGGGTCCAGAAAGGAGGAGGTAAACGAAAAGTAAGAATATCCTGACAAATACACTCTAATTCCTGAAGACTCCTAAAAATTGCAAATTGATTAACTATTCTCCACGTCTGGAGAGCAAATCAGAGTGGCCGGGAAAATTAGTTCAGAGTTAATTATGGCGGTTGGCAGGATCCCACAATGACTATTTAAGACGTCAGCAGTGGACTATCGGCCGTGATCATAATAAATTATAGGTATAAATAATATTACCTTGGGACAGATAGATCCACTTAGCTTTTACTGAACCAAGGGTGCAGTGCACAAATTACAGAATATTGCAGACTTGCAGTGCAAGATAAAGTAAAGGAAGCTATCCAGCGTCAAACAGCATCTTTCAAATAAGGCGAGGAATAAATCCGGCAGCAATAGAAGCACCCTTCAAGTTTGGGGGTTCAGAAATACACTGAGGCAAACTCCTTCAAGAGTCAACCTCAATTCCTCGGATATCAAAGGAGCCAAGCCACGTATCCAACATAGCTTGAAAAATACGAAACATTCGTTAGCCAACATAATACACCAAGTCCCGAGATAACCACCGGTGAGAAGACAAAAAGCTAATTATGAAAGAATACAATGCTTAAATATTTAACACAAAAATATAAAAAGTCAAATAATAACTGGAAATTGATGGCAACTAAGTTTCACTGTTCTCTCTCAACTGCATTTTGGAAGGAAAGCAAATGTTGATACCAAGCTGTTTATAAATTATTTTGATTTGCATGTTTCTTTAAAAAATTGCAGACCAGTTTGAGTAAAAATGATCAAGTGTAGTATGCATTAATTTACAAATTAAGACAAAAATTCGCTGACGACAACAGATAACAAATTTTGTTCTTAACCAGTGCTTTGTCGTGTGCAAATGTAATTAGCTTAGGTTTCATGTAATAATAATAAAAATAATAATAATAATATAATAATAATAATAATAATAATAATAATAATAATAATAATAATAATAATAATAATAATAATAATAATAATAATAATAATATAGCCAGTAACTACAGGCCTATCACCTGCCTACCAATAATGTGGAAGTTACTAACAGGTATCATCAGTGAAAGGCTATACAACTACCTAGAGGAGACAAACACCATCCCCCACCAACAGAAAGGCTGCAGAAGGAAGTGTAGGGGCACAAAAGACCAGCTCCTGATAGACAAAATGGTAATGAAGAACAGTAGAAGAAGGAAAACCAACCTAAGCATGGCATGGATAGACTATAAGAAAGCCTTCGACATGATACCACACACATGGCTAATAGAATGCCTGAAAATATATGGGGCAGAGGAAAACACCATCAGCTTCCTCAAAAATACAATGCGCAACTGGAATACAATACTTACAAGTTCTGGAATAAGACTAGCAGAGGTTAATATCAGGAAAGGGATCTTCCAGGGCGACTCACTGTCCCCACTACTCTTCGTAGTAGCCATGATTCCCATGACAAAAGTACTACAGAAGATGGATGCCGGGTACCAACTCAAGAAAAGAGGCAACAGAATCAACCATCTGATGTTCATGGACGGCATCAAGCTGTATGGTAAGAGCATCAAGGAAATAGATACCCTAATCTAGACTGTAAGGATTGTATCTGGGGACATCAGGATGGAGTTTGGAATAGAAAAATGCGCCTTAGTCAACATACAAAAAGGCAAAGTAACGAGAACTGAAGGGATAAAGCTACCAGATGGGAGCAACATCAAACACATAGATGAGACAGGATACAAATACCTGGGAATAATGGAAGGAGGAGATATAAAACACCAAGAGATGAAGGACACGATCAGGAAAGAATATATGCAGAGACTCAAGGCGATACTCAAGTCAAAACTCAACGCCGGAAATATGATAAAAGCCATAAACACATGGGCAGTGCCAGTAATCAGATACAGCGCAGGAATAGTGGAATGGACGAAGGCAGAACTCCGCAGCATAGATCAGAAAACCAGGAAACATATGACAATACACAAAGCACTACACCCAAGAGCAAATACGGACAGACTATACATAACACGAAAGTAAGGAGGGAGAGGACTACTAAGTATAGAGGACTGCGTCAACATCGAGAACAGAGCCCTGGGGCAATATCTGAAAACCAGTGAAGACGAGTGGCTAAAGAGTGCATGGGTAGAAGGACTAATAAAAGTAGACGAAGACCCAGAAATATACAGAGACAGGAGAATGACAGACAGAACAGAGGACTGGCACAACAAACCAATGCACGGACAATACATGAGACAGACTAAAGAACTAGCCAGCGATGACACATGTCAATGGCTACAGAGGGGAGAGCTAAAGAAGGAAACTGAAGGAATGATAACAGCGGCACAAAATCAGGCCCTAAGAACCAGATATTTTCAAAGAACGATAGACGGAAATATCATCTCTCCCATATGTAGGAAGTGCAATACGAAAAATGAAACCATAAACCACATGGCAAGCGAATGCCCGGCACTTGCACAGAACCAGTACAAAAAGAGGCATGATTCAGTGGCAAAAGGCCTCCACTGGAGCCTGTGCAAGAAGCATCAGCTACCTTGCAGTAATAAGTGGTACGAGCACTAACCTGAGGGAGTGATAGAAAACGATCACGCAAAGATCCTCTGGGACTATGGTATCAGAACGGATAGGGTGATATGTGCAAACAGACCAGACGTGACGTTGATTGACAAAGTCAAGAAGAAAGTATCACTCATTGATGTCGCAATACCATGGGACACCAGAGTTGAAGAGAAAGAGAGGGAAAAAATGGATAAGTATCAAGATCTGAAAATAGAAATAAGAAGAATATGGGATATGCCAGTGGAAATCGTACCCATAATCATAGGAGCACTAGGCACGATCCCAAGATCCCTGAAAAGGAATCAAGAAAAACTAGAGGCTGAAGTAGCTCCAGGACTCATGCAGAAGAGTGTGATCCTAGAAACGGCGCACATAGTAAGAAAAGTGATGGACTCCTAAGGAGGCAGGATGCAACCCGGAACCCCACACTATAAATACCACCCAGTCGAATTGGAGGACTGTGATAGAGCAAAAAAAAAAAAAAAAAAATAATAATAATAATAATAACAACAACAACAACAACAACAACAACAAGCAATAATAATAATAATAATAATAATAATAATAATAATAATAATAATAATAATAATAATAATAATAAAATAATAATAAAAAGCATCAAGGTTGAGGTTCAGGTAATTTAAGAGTGCAAAGTCGCCTAACATCGTTGATGATCACATGCAAGTTGGAAAGACATTTGGCTGAAGTGGTGCCATTTTTCTAATTGGTAAGCTTCTGCCCATCATCAGATTACTGAAATATATCAGCCATTCATCAACATGAAGTTCCTTGCGCACAAAGTAGTAGTAATTTTTTTTAAATGGCGGAGGATGTTAAGGAAGACAAAATTACCATACAAATTTAGCCTTTGTAGTATATTTGTATATCTATGATGCTGCGTTTAAATTTTAAGTGTTTCTTGAAAGCTAAAACAACTAGTGTTTGTATATGTTTAAGTCTCTTCGCTTGGCGATAGACTTTTTTTGTGTTCTCCTTACGACTGTCATTCGTAAGTATTTCTGGTTCCTCCCATCTCCTTGGGATATCTTAGTAGAGTGGTTCTTCTTAACTAAAGGAGATGATTCAAACAGATAAGTTGAACAAATATAACAACTTTATTCTGTAACTCCATACTAGGAGATGCAGCTCGGTCGGGAGACCGATATGTTTGATGGTTGGCACGGAACTGCCATTCTAAAGCATCGCGTCGATAGCGGAACATTAGCTATCTCAGCAATTCATATAAAAACATACGTAGTCCGCCGGCTCGGAAGTTACAAGTTTCCGGCGTAGGTTAACAGGTCAACCGGTTCCCATGGAAGTTGTTGTGCAAAGTTATCATAAACATAAAATGTTGACAACGCTCCGAGCTAGAACAGGCTACTGCAGACAGCGCATAGCGTAATCTAGATCTGCTTTGGTCACGTAGGACCCTCCTAATGCCATGACCTCAGGTCATGGGTTTATATTTACAGATCCTGTAAATTGAATAAATGTATTTATTACATTAGGCTCGGACTGCTACCTATTCAAGCCTTGAATAACAAAAAAAAATTACTTTAAACATTGTTTCATAGGAGCGTGCTCGTAACATACGTCTAGGTATAACATAATAAGTGATTAAATGCATAAAAAGGTTCTGTTACATACCCTTGTTGACATATTCATAAACAAAGATAAATGCATGGAAAATATAGATCCATGTTTGGTAATAATAATGATTAGGTACCCCAAAATAATAAAAAGGTAAAAATCAAAAGATTAACATGTATACATGATTAATATGATAATAGGTAACCTGATTAAGAATAATGGTTACTAAATAATGATTATATCATGATCATGGATAATTGTTAAAGAGTACTTGACACTCTTTGTAATAGATAAATATAATTGTACAATGGTATAATAGTATAACTATGTAAATCTGCAGAAAAGCAATATATAGGGCTGATATATTTTATTAGGTGCCCGAAAAATACCTTTAGGAATATATTAATGTATAATATTGGGCTATAATGTTTTATTAGGTGCCCGGGAGATACTTAACTGTTCAAATGCAACGGCGTGAGTCTTTCTTGTCCTACATTTTTGCCAGCATACGGACCGCTTTTCACACACAATCAATTCCAGACAATTCCCTAGGCACAAACTGAAGTGGCCAGGTTCAGGCGGCCCTAAACTCAAACGACTTGAGTTTAACAGGTACGTCATCTAGACGGGCCAATATGTTCCCTTGGAGATCCTTCTGTTTACGCCTCAGCCTACGCCAAGCAAAGATGTTGAGGCGATGAAACCAATATGGCCGTCACGCTGAACACGGCTAGCAGAATGTAGTAGCGAAGATTTTCTCCACCTGCATAAGTCGCTGACGCGTGGGTCATCTCAGCCAGTTGCGTCAAACGACGAGCCACCCGCGCGTTGTATGGGAGAGGTAGTGATGGGATGATTGTAGATGCCCAAGTGTAGTTCGCAAAATACGCCTTCTCACGTATTATCGTGTTGACCCCTCTGACGGTGTAGTTTGTAGATGTCCCCGTACAACCATCGGCTGCTACGAAGATAGGGGCATGGGCGGTGGTACCGTCCGGACACACTACGTCGAATCCGGCTTTATCATAACGGATCCAGGAACCATTATTCATCCTGTAATTGAATTTATTACCGTAAAAGGGATAAAGTTTCCCCAGACAACCTTCGCTTGTATGAGAGAGAGAGCCGTTTAGCACTATGCCTAACTCACATGAATCCGTTGATATAGGATAGAATTCAAAAGAGTCAGCTGTACAAATTTTATTATTCATGGCTTCTGAACAGTGAGTGAGTTTATCTAAGTCTTTAATGACTGTAAATGATTTCTTATCAGAAGAAATCAGTACATGCCCCGTCAAATTGGATTATACTGGATTGAGTTATTCGTCATGAAAGTAGGAAACGGTGCTATTTTGTATGATTGCCAAGCATCGGAAGAATCAAAAGGAATTGTGATCATAATTCTATAATTTTCAACGCTGACTGATATTAGGCTATAATAGAACTCTACTTTATGGGCGTCTAATAAAGGAATATAACCTAGTTTCTCCCGTCCGTTTTCCAAAGTTAACGTCAGATCTTTAATAGGCATGAGGTGAGGAGATAACACCCTTTGTTGCTAACGTAATTGCTTCTACGTAATCTTTTGACTTTTCAATAAAATGTGATATTTTCACACGGATATGATCTATTTTCGAACTATAGTAAGCTAATGTAGCCAGCAAATGTTGAACTTCCATGACCTGATCGATATTATTTAAATGTTCATTAACGATACTCATTATTTGATTGATTGAAGATAACTGGCTGCGAAGCTCGGACAAAGCCAATTCGGTTTTGTGTTGTCAAAAAACTCAATTCTTTTATTTTGATTATTTATCTTAAGGCGATTTGAAATTCCTAAGCCTAGATTCGCAACTGATCCTAAGATGTTTAGTCCAGCCAGAATAAGCGGGTTGCGGCGTTCGAGAGTATTGTGCCGCACAGACCACATCAGCAGGTCACGAGCAAGTTCTTCTGCCTCGGCGGTTTTATTTTGTATGTCATACGACAACATTTCCGCGACGCTTAGTGTTTGAGCTAGCGAAATCTCTGAGTTAGCATGAAAATTACGTTCGTGCATTTCCTTAAGCGAAATAGCAAACCTCATCAGGTCATTCTTTAAGTTAAGGACGTCATCTTCAGGCAAGAATATCGCATGCATATCTACTTCTATAACAATATTACTTGACACGATGAATACATCATCTATTCTCTCGATAATCGAGCCATGATTAAATTCTATTTCTTTCGTCCTAGAGCTCTTTCCATACAACAAAGATGTCTGAATACACAATATCACTCCTAACAATAACAGATTCATTTTTGAAACCTGCAATGAGTAAAACATATGTAATAACTCGCGTAAAAGAATAGGTTTACATACAATATGATTAATAGATATATATATAAATTATTATACAAGTTTCATAAATACAACCATTTTTTCCCCCACTCCATCTACCTTTCTTTAGATTCTGATATGTGCCAATGGAACTATTCTCACATCAGTGGGTTTGGATACATTTTGAACCCTAAATCTATTGGCCGTTAAATTTTCTAAAATGTTAAACGGGCCTTCAAACTTAGGTGTCAGTTTATAATTTAAACCTTTACGTACGTATACTTGTATGTATACCTGATCGCCCACGGCATAGTTCTAGTTGGCTTAGCTATTCTATCATGATTTTTTTTCATTATTATTTGTGCTTCTTCTAGATTCTTACGAAGTATATTATATCGACTTATGCTTGCATCCATAACATCCTTTAGAGGATTTGATAAATTAGTCGTAGGCGTTAAGATGTGGAAAGGCGTTCTAGCCGGGATACCGTACAGTGCCTCGTGCGGTGTCATTTTAATAGACACATGATACGAGTGATTAAGTGTGCTTAGTACCGCAGGTATGGCAATGTCCCAGTTGGGGTCTGCCCCCCCTAAGGTGACCCCTAAAATGTTTAAAACCTTACGATTTGCCCTTTCCACTAGCCATTAGACTCTGGGTGATAGATCATGGTATTGATTTTCTTTATACAAAGGAATTCGCACAAGGAGTTAAGGAAATGATTATTGAACTCCCCGCCCCGAGTCTGAGATAATGATGTGTGGAATTCCATGTTTACAAATGTAGCACTCGTAAAACTTCCTAGCGCACTCGACCGCCGGTTTTTGTTTTAAGCGCTATAAGTTCTGTATATCGAGTCAAAGCGTCTATAATTACTAGGAGGTGCTTATTTCCTCTGTCTGACTCGTAAAATCCTGTTAATAAATCTAAATGTACTCTTTCAAAGGGTTGATTGGCACGGGGTAAGCCCCTAGGCTGACAGGTGTCTTCGTGTGCCCTTTGTATTCTTGACAAGTGCGACAATTTGCTATGTGTTTTTTTATATCTGTAAGCATCGTATGCCAATAAAATAAGGATTTGGCTTTCTGTGACATCAGGGAATAACCCGGGTGTCCATGCAGTGGATTTTCATGCAACCATTTTAAGACAGTGGGTATGAGTGAGATAGGCACCACCACCTGGTTGTTATTCAACTGCGGTGTGTTGCGGGTTTTCCTCGTCACGGATCTACACAGGATATTGTCCTGTATGATATAATTCTGCTGCTTATACTTTAGGTATTCCTTTTCCTTCGGATTTCCGTTTAACGCAATGATAATTTTTTCTATTTGCGGATCTTTTCTTTGTTCTGTCTGTAATAGTTCAGCACTCCAGCCCAGATCTTCCTGTTCAGATATAGTTTTAACAATGGGCGTGGAGGTTGAGATATCTATTAATTCAGCTAATGGCTCGGTACAAGATGAAGAGGGGTTGCGTGATAATGCGTCAGCAATGATATTTGCTTTCCCAGGTAAATACCCGATCCTCGCGCCAAAGTCCTGAATGATCATGTGCCACCGAGTTCGCTTGGGGTGGGGCTGTGACTAAAGCCTTTAAAGAAGTCGGTTAGGGGCTTATGATCAGTGAGAACCTTGACGGGATAACCGTATATTATGAATTTAAAATGCACGAGTGAATTAACAATAGCGAGCCCTTCCTTGTCTATTAGTGCATATTTACTTTCGGAAGGTCTCAGTTTACGTGAATAAAAATCTATAGGGAAAAACTGTTTATCATATTGTTGAAGCAATACCCCACCTACTCCTAGGTCTGAGGCGTCTGTTGCTATGAAAAATTCCTTACCGAAGTCAGGAAATTTCAAGATAGGAGAACTACACAGTTCATCTTTCAATTTATCTAACGCCTGTTGATGCATTTCAGACCATACGAAATCTACGCCCTTTTTTATAAGATCGGTTAGGGGAGCGGCTATGATTGAGTAGTTGCGTATAAAGCGGCGGTAGTAGCCGCTACAGCCTAAAAATTGCTGTATTCCCTTGACGTTAGTAGGTATCGGAAAGTTACGGATAGCCGACACCTTATCATGGACGACTTAAGACCTTCACTAGAAACCGTGAAACCTAAATAGACTAGTTCTGTTTTAAAAATTCACACTTACTTATCTTTACCCTTAAATTATGCTGCCTTAGTCTTTGTAAGCACTAACTCTAATTTACGTAAATGTTCTTCTAATGTGTTGGAAAAGATACTAGGTCGTCCATGTAGGCATGTAGGATATCTCCTAACAAGTCTCCAAACACGATGTTTATCATACGAGTAAAAGTTATAGGAGCACAACGTAAACCAAAAGGCATACGCAAAAATTCATAATGTCCCTGGCTGTGCTGAAGGCAATGTATGGGATACTCTCTTGTTCCAACGGAATCTGATGAAATCCCTTTAGTAGGTCTAAGCTTGTGAAATATTTGTTCTGACCTAGTAAAGATAGGATATCATCGGTACATGGTACTGGGAATCTGTCAGGATTGTTTCTTCATTTAAACGACGAAAATCTACGCATATCCGCCAAGTTCGATCTTTTTTTGGTACTACTATTAACGGAAAATTATAAGGGCTGTTTGATTTCCTAATGATTCCTTCTTTTAACATTTTACCTACTTCCTCTGTTATCTCATTCTGAAATTTCATAGGAAGTCGGTACGAAGGTATATAGATTACTTTCTGTTTGTCCTTGAGCCTTATTTGATGCTCGATGACATCCGTTTTTCCTAAGGTTCCATCCGTAGTGGAAAAAACATCATGATATTTAGTTAAAAGATTCAAGAATTTCTGCTGAATTTCTTCTTCTTGAATGTCTTATTGATTTTGTTCTTTATAGATTGCAAAAGGGATTCATCCGCAACTGATTGAGCGTGATTTATCTCAGCTACGGTAAGAATGCGATGTTTATAAACTTCGGCATCCAAGATATGTTGATTTTTGTGGATTACTAAAGTGGTATTCAAATGATTACAGACTTCGATGTTACATTGTTGTTGTGAGCCGACTGTATAAATGGCTTGTGTGACGGATAATCCATGTGTTTTCAGAGTTTCGGAAAGGATTAATGTTTCAGATCCTGGCAAGGTTCTCTTTACACGCACTAATATGTTCGAAGTTACGTTAGGCTCGAGAGTTTGCGTGCAAGCTGAATATTACGGGTGAGCGAGAGTTTCTGTGGGTTGCCTGTATTTATTTTTTCTTGGTTCATGAGACAGGTGATGGTTCTGTAATGTAAGTGACAACTCTGTCTGTCTCTTTATTATCTAAAACTGATTTTAGGGTATTAGAAGACCTATAGAATTTCCCTTTGATATACACGCCGTGTTTTGCAGGTGCTAAGATAATGAGTGCCCATAGACGGGTATCCGATAATTACTGCGGGATACATATTAATGTTTTGTACAACGACAAAGGTATCAGCAAACGTGCGCTTACCGACCTTGTACTGTACATGAGTTACGCCTACAACATTTAATTCATTATTCCCTATGCCTGAGAGCCTTATTCCGGACTTTTCTATAGGGAAATTTGAAAAGAGTAAATGATAAGTCCTTAAATCCATGATATTACGTGGACTACCAGAATCAAAGAACAAAGTGAATGACTTATGGTCCAAATTTACTGCATGTAAGGTTGGTCGCAACTCGTTTTGACTAATAATTGCATGAATTTGTTGCAAATCTACGGGAACCTGCACAGATTTTTTGGATTCGGCCGTGCGTTTCATAGGAAAATCAATTGCCTCACAATGATCTGATAAATGATTAAACTGATTATTTGATACAAAAGATGTTGATATTGATGACCCAACATCGCCCTCTCCCCCTTGGAGTGAACTACGTGGTATTTGTTTTGTTTATCACACCTTGAAAATTCGCTTGCCCTTGCGAGTTCTGGCTAGACGGCCCAGTTAACCAGAGGGTACCTGAAGCACGATTTGTTTGTTTCTGCTGTTGTGCAGAATTTCCGTTTGGTTGTTTCTTCTTATAGTACTGAGACCCTTCTTTTTATTTGCACTGGCAACTGGTTGCGTGTTGTAGCATTCTGCGCGAAGGATCTAGGTCGGTACATTTAGACATGTGTTTTTTTATTTGTTTATACACATCTAATTCCGTACTGTCGGGCTGCAATTTTTTATCAAAACACTGTACTAACGCTTCAGGCAACATTGCAGTGATAGACGTAAGGTAGATCAAACGGATAAAATCTTTCACTTTGATTTTGGCACTCGTAACCCACCCGGAGTTACTTAAACTATCCTGATATCATTTAGCCGGTCAGCAATTAGCCGCCCGCTCGACAACATTAAGCTGAGTCATGGAGGCTTGGTTAAGGATATTTCTCAATGCCAATACTACATCTAAAGCCTCTTCACCCCCATACACGGCACGTAATCTAATTTTGAACTCGTCCCATGTAAGCGCCTCTTGGAAAAGAAACCCCCCTTAGGATACGCACTTGCGTCTCCTTTGGCAAAGTCTATGAAGCTTTTTGCCTCCTGTAATTGTACTGCTGGGTCTGTGATGCTTTTTGCATTTAAATGAGCGTCTACAGATGAGATCCATGCCTCAACATTTTGAGGCAGGAACCCATTGACCCGACCTTGAAAAGGGACAATTGCTGACCTCGCGCTAACGAGAGTCACCACATTGGGGTTGCCAGCCGGAGTAGTTGCCATTTCCACTTTCACTTTTTTCTTATCACTTCTATTCCTTGCGATCCTATCAAAATATCTATAAGAGTACACTCGACCACTACGTAAACGCATATGCAATGTACTGTATAAATGTGTTATAATAATAGGAAAATCCCCCAAAAGATACAAAAATACAGATAATTTGATAAAATATTATAACGGAGAATTCCTGCAAGAAACGATTAACAACAACGAGAAGAGAAAAAAATTAATCTGCGGGCGAGAACTCGTAGTTGAAGATTGATTCTGTAATGAAGGAAGATTAATATGGCGAACAACTCACCCCCAGAATACTGGATGATCGACTCCTGATGAACAACACTTCACTGAGGAAAAGACCTGAATAGATAAAAATGGTACTTAGCTCCAGATTATATTGCGAAGGATTGTTGACATGGGATGGACGTCTCAGTTCCTGTCTAAGTCTCGCGTCGGAAGTCGTGATGACGTCACGGCTCTCTCGGTGCACGATGCGTGGAGAAGTCCAAGATTGATGACGTCACAGCCTCCATCCTTGCACTACTGCCTCTAGCTCTACTCTCTGCGTCCTTGTTAGTGATCGCGTGATGTTCCTGTGTTTGTTTTCCTTCTTTCCGTAGATGTTCGATGCTGCTCTCGTCCGGTGTAGATTCTCGAAGATAAGTGACAACAGCCGCTCAAACGTCGGTGTTAATGCTTGTATTCTTCTCGATGAAGGACATATCTGCGTCTTCATAAGCTGTTGCGTTGATTGAAGATCCCGTTTCCTCTGTTTAGTTTTGATGTTGAAGGTGGAAGTTGGTTCTTGTAGACCTTCGGTCGGCTGATATGGGTCTTGTTAATTTTATTCTTCGTCATACGCTGCCACCACATTTAAGTCTCTTCGCTTGGCGATAGACTTTTTTTGTGTTCTCCTTACGACTGTCATTCGTAAGTATTTCTGGTTCCTCCCATCTCCTTGGGATATCTTAGTAGAGTGGTTCTTCTTAACTAAAGGAGATGATTCAAACAGATAAGTTGAACAAATATAACAACTTTATTCTGTAACTCCATACTAGGAGATGCAGCTCGGTCGGAAGACCGATATGTTTGATGGTTGGCACGGAACTGCCATTCTAAAGCATCGCGTCGATAGCGGAACATTAGCTATCTCAGCAATTCATATAAAAACATACGTAGTCCGCCGGCTCGGAAGTTACAAGTTTCCGGCGTAGGTTAACAGGTCAACCGCTTCCCATGGAAGTTGTTGTGCAAAGTTATCATAAACATAAAATGTTGACAACGCTCCGAACTAGACCAGGCTACTGCAGACAGCGCATAGCGTAATCTAGATCTGCTTTGGTCACGTAGGACCCTCCTAATGCCATGACCTCAGGTCATGGGTTTATATTTACAGATCCTGTAAATTGAATAAATGTATTTATTACATATGTGTGTGTGTTTGTGTCACATATGCGGCGACAATTTTTTCTTCCTCAAATATTGAGCCGCAAATGTTTTATATCCAATTCACTATATCTTCAGAGTAGTTTACACCGAAAGGTATATATTCATAATTGATATATTTACTTCTGACCATTGGGGATTCAGGCTGCCGCTGGTGGCGAGGCTCGTATAAACTATAATTACCAACCAGTTTGATAGTGATGGACTGATTTTGGTTCAAAGCACAAAAACAGGAAACCAACAGGAATATGCAGGTGGAATAACCTTTATACTTTGATAGCTGGGAGGGTTTATTTCCCTGTCACTATAGTTTTAACTGGAAAAAGAAAGGTGTCGGATGAAGAGATTTTAATAGTCAAAGCGACCAAACTAAGGACATTGTTCTGCTGCATTATCGCCTCTCAGACTTACAACGGCAACTCAAACGATTACAATTCCGCTGACGTACATATGAAGGAGACTCCATTCAAATCCTGCACCTATCCCCCAAGGAAATTCTTTGAAAGGAACAATAATATTCTTATAGTTCAAAGAGAGAGAGAGAGATGCAAAGACTTGTTAGTCCATCCGAGGAGATCTCGTGTGCTCACTTATCTCTGGTAGCAGGTTTTAGTGTTCATTCACATTAGCCTAATGATTTTGTCTTGCTTTCTTTTAAACTCTTCCACACTGTTGCTGTTTACAAATTCTAGTGCCAATTTATTCCATGTGTCATATCTTGTATGTAAAAAATTTCCCAAATGGGATGTTGTATCTCCTCAGTTCCAGTTTCCATCCATTATTTCTAGTCTAGTTTTGTTATGCATTTCAGTATTTTAAATGTTTCTATTAACTGGTCCCCGCAAGCGTCGTAATTCTAAGACTTACATGTTCAGGCTCTCTATTCGTCCTTGGTAAACTATTTTCCTGATAGATGGAATTAACTTTGTGCCTCTTGGTTGTACAGCTTCTAGTCTATTTATTTCCTTTCTTAGTGCTGGTGACCAAAACTATAATGCATATTCAAGATGAGGTCTAACTGTTTCCTTGATTCTGTATTTGAACTGCTTCTTTATGTGTTCCACTAGGTTCTGTGCCTTCTTTTTAGCTTTTATGCACTGTTTTGTGGATTTTAAGTCCTTGGTAATAATTAATCGAAGATCCTCTTCTTGTTCTACAGTATTTATGTCATCCCCAAGCAGCATGTAGTTGGAAATATCGGTAATTCCGAAATTGGCAGCTAATTTCGGACTTGAAACAACACACCAAGAGAGAGAGAGAGAGAGAGATGAGAGGAGAGAGAGAGAGAGAGAGAGAGAGAGAGAGGTGTGGGGGGGGGGGGGGACTGGCTATATCGGTTATTTTGATATTGGCAATCAGTTTTGACATTAGTTTCCGACATGAAACCACACAGGCATACAGGCACACACACACACACAGACTCTTACATTTTGCCATGTTGCTTGGTAAGGTTTCGTAAGGTTCCCCATGCTTTTATAACAGGCAGATCACAGTCAATAAGTAATAAGAAATATAATATTTTTTTGTTAAATCACGTTTTATTAATGCACTAAAAGTATCGCATAATTTCTCTAGACACATTATGATTTTCTTACAATTAATCATGTCTACAAAAATAAAAGTGCTGGTACCAAACATGGCAAGAAAAAGAAATCTGTTAACATTTCCTTCCATATTTGGTGTCTACTGTGATATTTTTGTAGGGATGATTAATTGTAAGAAAATCATGGTGTGTCTAAAGATATTATTTTTGACTTTTTTGTGCATTTTAATAAAAGCGTGTTTCAAAATGATATATAAACTTTTATCATTGACAGGAATTGTAACTAATTTATGTTTGTAGGTAATGAAATTAAACGAGATATTGTATAATATCTTGTAGAGCCAAAGAAGCTCTGAAAAAACCCATAGAGTTATTAACTTATTCTGGAGTCAAAGAAGTTATGAAAAATCCGAAGAGCTTCATACAAATCCTGAGATACTGGGAGAGTCCACTGTAGGATAATTAGAGGTCACTACTGACCTACTGAACACAAGGTTGCAATGTCATCAGGTATGAGTAACCATACAAAATTAAATCACAAGGTCGAAAATTATATTACAAGTTTTGACCCAGACAAACAGACAAAAATGTTAGCTAAATAAAAGTGTATAAATTTAATCCTCAGGTATAAGCTTTCTAATACCGTGTCATCTATTTTTTTTCTTTATGTTACGAATTAGTTAATCATATATTTTAGAACTTCGCGCTCAGCTATTCAGTTTTGAAAGAAAACGAGAAATCTGTGTAAAAATTACAGAACAGATCGTTCCTAATTTAAACTACAGTTTTCAAGACAATTATGAAACCAGTTACATGTATGCGTTTATAATGAAAGCAAAGCAACATCTAGATTTCTTTTTTCTTTACCCAAAAATGGACTTGAGGTGAGTTGTCTGTTTTGGGTGATACCACATCTTCCGAACTGATATTAACAACGACAGGCATCATTTGTCCCCGAAGAAATGCAGAAGTAATAAAGAAAACATTCTATCGAAAATATTTTTACAAGGAACTTGAAGCTCGTTCCTCTTTTGTCTTGTTATTGCCGAAAACCTGATATATTGAAATGTTATGTAGGGTTAGGAAGGCAATTCACGTTTTACAGCTAGAAAGCTGTAAGACAGTTAAGTTTCTTTTGAAACATTGTATATATATATGTTTATATATTATTATATATCTATAATATATAGATATTATATATTATATATTATATATATATATATTATATATATATATATATATCTAATATATATATATATGAATATTTATCACATCACCGTGATAGCCATTTCGGTAGCGTCACTGTCCGATCCTGATTTCGTTCCCCGTCCTACTGGACGGTGGTTCGATCCCATGGGGGTACGAAATTATTATCAACTAAAAATTCCCCCTCGTACATATATGAAAATATATCAATTCCGAGGTAGAGCGAATTAGATATTAAAGGACATTTGTAGCTCGAATGATATATATATATATATATATATATATATATATATAATATATAGATATATTGTATATATATATATATATATATTTATATATTTTATATCTATATATATATATATATATATATATATATATATATTCTATATATATATATTATATATTATTATATATATTATATGCTATATATATATATATATAATATATATGGTCAAGCATTCCACATTTCTATACGTTAATTATATTACACTGAATGCAGTTCAATTCGTTAAAATTTTGAAATAAGACTTTACACAATTAAATCTAATTGAATATTTGTCCAGATGTCCTTTTGCTGTAGGAGAGCAATGGCGCCATTGGACAAGAACTGCATATTTCCGAATGTCATTCAGACAAGGAAGGCAAAACACATCGTTAGAAAGTTGTAAATCCTCCTGACAAACGTAAATCTGCTCTTGCATGCAGGTCTGAGCGTTACGACTGGCAGTCACAGATTTTGTTACCTGGTGTTATATGCATTGTCTCGGGTCTCGTCATGATCTCTGTTCTAAAGCGGAGGATTCCTCTGAAATGGTCTGAGTGCCTTTGTCTGCAGTGCGTAAGACCACTGCGAACACACGCAAAAAGTACGGAGTGGTGTCAATTTCCACCTCACCTCTCTTTCTCTCTCTCTCTCTCTCTCTCTCTCTCTCTCTCTCTCTCTCTCTCTCTCTCTCTCTATGATACAATACTAGAGGGAATTTCTGACAAGCGCTATATAAATGCTCTTAAAGATACGTGTGCAAATATATTCTAAGGGTAATTGAAACGGTGCTGAAATGTGAAGACTGATAGTGAAAGAAAAAAGCATACTTGTTGGAAAAAGTAAAACCAGCACTCAAAGAGATAAATGGCATCGTCTGAATAAATTAGAAGGAAGTCATATTTACACACTAATAGTCGGAAAACCGAATCCTTTCTATTGATCCAGACGGAGTTGTCACGCATTAGAAGCCTTGCTCATGTTCATAGTTTTCTACTGACCGCCTGAAGAGCCAACTACAACGTCCATATGAAGGAAAATCTGGAGGGACGTCGGCATTTAAGATTTTTTATTATATTAATCCCCTAGGCGTAATACCAGTTTCATATATGTAATATTTTCGGAAATAAATTATGATCCAGACTCGAAAACATGTCACAATAAAAGACATTATGGAACATTTCTTGAAACTATATTTGAATTTAAATATGAAGATGAATGTTTGTCTTAGAACTGTCCCTAGCCATAAAGTGCGATCATCCATCATTGCCATATGCACTCACAAATATTCTGAAAAAAAGAGATAGCAATAAAAAACTATACTCTTTAGGAAAAACTCTAATGAAAACATTTTCGTAGAAACACCTGGTAACAAAGTATTCCCAATTAGAATACAAACCTAACAATTACCTCTTCAGAATAAGATTCCCTCAATTAAACTAGATTAGTTATGTTCCTCAAAGAGATACAAAACGTCTGATGGCCAACAGGGATCTCTTGATTCTCTGCTAAAACAAACAAGTCTTGGGGTTGGATCCTATAATTAAGTTCTTTTATCTATGGACGGTGGATCAGGTCGTTCATTTAAATTAACTACCTTTTCCACGGGCGAGTTGAATATTCACTTCTTCGGGTTTTGTGTTCATACCAAAAGTCCAAAAGTGCATGATGCCCCTAAAACTGGTCGAAGTTTAAGCTTGAAGAACCAAAAAGAAAAAAAAAAGTTTTCTTAATTGCACTTCAATTTATTATTGGCAAAAACTATCGGCCTAAATAAAGACCCAATTTGTAGTTCATGCTGCTGTACAGAACATAATTGAAGATCTTTTTAGTAAATCGAAAGAATTGTTTTGATTAGACCTCCCATAACACAAGACGGAAACGTTTACACAATGTTTCTTTGATATGCCTTGTTGTGTCGCTTGATAAGAGCAAATCCGTTACTCATGAATATATTCTTTTCTCTTGTTATAGGATGACGCGACTAGTAGGCTCCTCACCACGTGATCAGATTCGAATGTTTACGAAATGTTAAATTTTCGTCGAAAAGTCTTTATTCTCCCTGTCCCGATGAAGACGGAATGTGGGGTGGGCGGGGGGTTATGAGTCATAGGCTAAGTCATCCGCAGCCATTTGTCCTGTTCCTCTAGGTCACAAGTAGGTGGAGAGAGATTTTGGCGCTGATCACAGATGGGTATGTTCCGTCTCTGGGTCTTTGTACTACAATGCAATGGCAGTTTCTATGCCTCTGAGGCTCATTATCGAGATTCACATTTAGAAACATTCAGAGAATAAATAAGCTTTTAATCCCCAACCGCGACCCACTGCAAAAAAAATCTTGATCCTTCTGCCTAACATGTGACATCTTAATGAATCTGCCTTATCCCTTTTGTAGACAATCATTTTCTAACGAATGGAATAGTTTCTACTTCTGCACCAAATGAAGAACCTACATCATTTTTTCTCAACAAAGAAAATTCGTCTCTTCTTTTTGCGACAGAGCTCTCACTGGTCTCGTTCTTCACAAGACCTGCCCTTGTATCCTGATCTTCCGAGTTTCATGAAGGCTAAACTGAAATTCCATAGACTGTCATCCTTCTCGACGTCGTCTCTCAAGATTTAATAATTTAGAAAATATTTCACAATTCTGAGATATCTGTGCTCCGAAATTTTGGGAATTTCAGGAGAGGCCCAACTAATAATTATCTCTT
Source organism: Macrobrachium nipponense (assembly GCF_015104395.2). Lineage (NCBI taxonomy): Eukaryota > Metazoa > Arthropoda > Malacostraca > Decapoda > Palaemonidae > Macrobrachium > Macrobrachium nipponense. The sequence continues at coordinate 81,711,068 of NC_087212.1, read as the reverse complement.
CACTGCCATGACGCAATTAAACATATGTGAGAAAAAAGATCATGAGAGAAATGATAAATTATTTTTTTCGTGTTTAAGAATGAAAACATACGTCGCCTCACATAATCTAGATTTGCAGTAGTAAGGAATAGAAAAAAACAAGACACAAAAACTGTCGTCAGTAAATTTTAGACATTCACTTATAAAAATGCAAATTAAAATTACATCGTTTATTAATGAAATTTAGTAAATAAATGCACTATTGGTACGTCAGTTTAACAGGCAACCAGTGCAGTTCTAAAAAAACTCAGCATTCAGGCGTTTCCACTCCTTATTTCGCCTTGTGTCTGATATATTCGTGATTTTTAATTGTGGACAAAGTTTAAATAATTACAATCTTTGCAGAATTTTATTCTGGATTCCGTGTGTGTGTGTGTGTGTTTATATTTGAAATTAGATTCTTTTTATAAAATTACCGATCATGTAAAAAGATCGAAACAAACAAATGATATCAGCGATACAAAGATGCACAAATATCATTGAGAAACAAAAGCAACCTGAGCCTCTCAAAGAGACTCAAGCATTGCATCACAAAAGCATCTTGCAACTGGGCTCCATCCCGCGAAAGCTCCTCAGGTCAGCTTACCCGAGGGTCAAGAGACAGTTTCTGCTCTTTCTCAGTGACTTCGCAACACTTTATGTAGTGACCTCTTCCCTTTCACAGTCTTGACGGAAGGTTCAGATGTCTGTCATTAGACAATAGATCTGCTGTGTTATGCAGATATCATTCATGTTATATCTGGATCGCAGGTTCTCTGGAATATATTTAGTGAATATTTGTATAATTAACAGGATAAACTGAAAAATGAGACGGGTATATTTTTTTCAAGCTATAAAAAATTAGGTAGAATTCATATCAAGGGATACAGACATCCATTAAAAAATATATACATTCCATGGACACTGACTAGAGCTAGAGCAGATTTCACGTATGAACACAAGACGTATTCTAGAAGTCACGAAAAGAATGAAATACAATTTAAAATTAATGCCACTGCCTACACTTTTTGTGTATTTAGCATCTCAGTGAAAATACGTAGAGAACGACAGCAGTCATTTCCTAAGTGGTTGGGTGCCAAGTGTTGTCTCTCTATCTGTCTCGAATTCTCAGCCACATATGCGAGGACTAACCTTGATATGTTTCAAAATTCAGGGAATCTGGAACTGCTCAACTATTAGAGTAAGCTCTTTCTGCTTCTCGTAAAAATAAAGTAGAATGACAAATTCCTTGAAAGCTTTCTGACGCCATGATATCGAAGACAACTTTCTTTTCAGATTTCTGCTACTTGGAATTTCGAATGATACATATTTACGTAGAATTTATTTATTTATGTATATATTTATTGTTCTCGTATAGTTTATAACGGATTTTCATAAAACTAAAGAGTAACTTATATTCTCATTGCTTTATAGCTCAGATACGAGCATAGAGATATTTCCATAGAATTATCTGAGCCCAACTGAGGGAATCATGAGAAAAGATTTCTTACTGATTATCATAATCATACTCATAATCTCGAGACAATTTCATGTTCATTATCTCCGAGAATATATATATATATATATATATATATATATATATATATATATATATATATATATATATATATATATATATATATATATATATATATATATATATATACATATATATAGTAAAACGATAGGCAACAAGCTTGTTCTACAGATCAATTTAGCAAATGTTTTCAGTATGTCATTTCCTCGATCGTCCATTTCAGATCCAAATTTTGCATTCTGGAAAAACTAATAACTACATCGAGAACAGTATCGTCTGCAGACTAGATGAGGGCAGGGGAACGTTCTCTTGTGGAACACAAATAATATTTCTCAAAACTTCCTAGAAGCCCCATTCCATTACCAGCAAGTATGTGGTCGTCTCCTAAAACTGAAAATGACTTCATCTACTGTATAAAGCCTAAGCTACATCAGTTACCACGCTGAATATGTCAGAGATTTCAGGCTATACAAGATTAAACACCCTGGGTTGTGTACAAATAAGGTTTGCTCTCGGTGACAGAGTGTTAACAGAACCTTTTTTGGTAATAAAAGGAATTGCCTTAGGTAATAAAATCTTGTTGGGTCATCCTGCTTGTAGAAGACACAAGATTTCGATCCATGCGGGTGCCTAATGGGATAACAATCGGGAAAACGAATTACCTCATACCATATGAGGACGTGAATAGAATGGAGGACATGGAGGTTATTGAAAGAGGAGAGGTGCTCGGTGGTATTAATTGCGGTGATACGAGTGTTATGGGGAAAGGTAATTTTAAAACACACGTTGGTGATCTGGGAGATGATTACGGGAGTTCATCAGAGTTCATAGTGGTAACATGATACTAACAATACTGGTGATAGATACTATATGGATGTTGTTTCTGATACTAACAATGCTGGGGATAATACTGAGGGTGGTAATTTGTATGGGGCGGTGGCAAGGGGAGATACTAACCACAAACTAATGAGGTGTTTTATTTGAAGATATTATGTTACTACCAGGTTCAAAGGTTATGGTAAAAGTTAAATTGAAGGAAATGAGAAAACCCACACATGTGTGTGTTATTGAAAACAGTGAAAATCTCAGTAGGAGTTGTTAGCACGGCATCGGTGAACAGTGTATCCAAGAATGAGGTTAAGTGGGTGGAGCTATTAAAACTGTAATGATACAGCTAGGAGATACCAGAAAAACACATATATAGTAGACTTCCAAGATTGGAATTGTATAGTGGTTCTGTGGCTATCGTAGAGGGAAACCTGAGTTTTCGTAGGCAGAAATTACAATCAAGGAAACAAAATTTAGTGAACATTTGGCTAATGCGGATTATAGCGAACACGTTGAAGCGATAAGCGGGCTCTTGGCGGAATTTGGGATACGGTAGCCTTGCAATGGTGATAAATTGGGGTTGACTAATGTGTTAGAGCATAAGGTAAATTTGGAGAGCAACTCAAAACCTATTTATATTCCTGCATATCGCATACCTTTCAAAATCAAGAGAACAGGTAGAGAAAGAAGTTAATAGATGGAAGAAGAAGGAATCATTAGACCCCAGTGTGTCTCCTTACAACTTTCCCTTGTTAGCGGTACCTAAGAAAGACGGTTCGCTCCGTGTATGCGTCGATTTTAGACGTTTAAATGAGAAAACGATCCCTGACCGCTACCCAGTCGCTGCATACCAGATCTTTTTGGTCGAAATTGGGGGACAATATTTATAGCTCAATTGATTTAGCGCAAGGTTTCTTACAGGTCCCTCTCAGCGAGAGTAGCAAGGATATACCGCCTTTTCAGTGCCCAAGGGACACTATGAATTTACGTGAATGCCTTTCGGTTTATCGGGCAGTCTGATGACTTTTACCAGGTTGGTGAACACGTTTTGCACGGGTTATTGGGCAAAAATGTTTTTGTGTATATGGATGACATCCTGATCGCAACAAACACGATCGTGCAACTCCTGGAAGTGCTTACAGAAGTACTTAGGAGGCTTAGATTAGCGGGGTTGAAAATCAAGCTAGCCAAGTGTTCGTTCTTGAAAAAGCAGATCACATATCTAGGTCACGTCATATCTAAGGAGGGTTAGAGTAAATGACGATAAAGTCAAAGCAATAGCGAATTTTGCACCCCCAGATCAAAGAAAGAGATTAAGTCATTCCTGGGTATCCCGCCGGTTTCTTTCAGGAGGTTCGTAAAAGGGTTTTCTAACATAGCAGCTCCCCTAACTGATGTGTTGCGGGAAGACGTTCAATTTTCAATGGAAGGAACCCCAGGCAGAGAGTTTCAAAAGCTTAAAGATGCGCTAATGAATCCCCCGGTTTTGAAGTTTCCAGATTTTAAGGAACCTTTTACATTAGTGACTGATGCAAGCCAGGAAGGCATAGGTGCATGCCTTATGCAAAAGTTTGATGGGAAATTTCATCCTATAGCTTTTTATAGCAGGAAGTTCAGGACAAAAGGCAGCAACGAGAAGTCCATGGCCACTATAGTATAAGGAAGCCTTTTGCAATAGTGTCGAGCTTAGTTCATTTTAAAATGTTTTTACTGATGGGTGGGAATAAAGTAGAAGTCCTTACAGACCACAAACTATTACTCGATCTTTTTAATAAACCCGATTTGTCTCCCAAAAGAACTCGATGGTTTCTAACTATCAGAGATTTTGATGCAAAGCTCAAATATATAGAGGGCAAATTTAATGTTGTTTGCGGATGCTCTCAGCAGGAGTTTTTCATGACGCGGAAGGTTTCCAAGTCGTGCAGGCCATTAACGAAGCCATACAATGGGATATACTTCTCATAGAGCTAAGGCAAGATGAAGACGAGGTTTTAGCAGATGGCGAAAGCATTTCTGAGAGGGGAATTAGTCAAGAACGTTATAGCTTGCCTTTTTCGGGTTTGGAGTTACAAGGAAATCTGTTGGTTAGGAAAATTAAATATAAGTTGAGAACCAGTGAAAGTAAAGGAGATACGACACAGATCGTAATTCCGAAAGTCCTAATTCCAGGTGGTTTTAGATATAGTTGATTGCAGGTTCGGTAGTCCTCACTTGGGTAATAGAAAAAACTTATGATGAGGTTCGGGCTAAATACATTTGGAAAAATATGGGTGAAGATGTGGATAATTCGTAAGGAATTGTGCGGTGTGCAACGCATGTAAGCCTGCTAGGACAACGTCATGCAAATTAGGATCGCATCCTATACCGAGTAGACCTTTTCAGAGAATACATATGGATGTCTTAGGGAATTTTTGTGAGTCTAGATATGCGAACAAGTACTTGCTAGTGATAATAGATGAACTTACAAGGATAGTAGAAATTTTCCCACTTAAGCATAAACGGTCGAAGAAGTAGCCAATGGTAACGTTTGCAGATATGGTTCACCCGAAGTTCTATAACCGACAATGGGAGGGAATTTGTGAGCAAAAACTTGGAGTGTTTAGCTGAATTCATGGGAATACAGAAAGTAACAATTATTCATAACAGACCCGAGGCTAATGGGTTGTGCGAACAAGCAAACAGGAAAGTGCTTGAAGCGCTCAGAAAAAAACAAAACGGTAGGTGGTAATGATAGAAATTGGGACAGATATATTAACGTTGTTAGACATAGCATTAACACCATGGTTAGCGATCAATTAAACACATCCCCTTTAGAAGCATTGTTTGGTTATCCAGCGCAAGGCACATTTGATTTGTTAACTACGCCTACACCAGGGGGGTGGGGGAGGATACGGTTGAAGCGCTGATATCCACAGCGAGAGAGAGACACTCATGTCTCAGCCGTAATCTCGAGTCCACAACCAGAGATATGGTTCAGAAGAGTATTAGTAAAATCATCTGATCCCAAGATCAATGTCGGTGATAAGGTATTTTTAAAACTTTAACGTGAGAAATGAGTTAAATTACAACTAGGCCCGGTGTTTGAAGGTCCTTTTAAAGTCATTGAAGAGAAAATTGGAAATAGGTTTGTAGTTTTAAATGAACGAACAGGTCAGTCGAAGCTAACACATATCTCGAAATTGAAAGAATTGGTTGTGGCAATTAATATATGATCGCGCAATTGCATTCACTTTTCCTCCTTCCTTGTTATCTGTTTTTTGTAATTTGATGAGAGAATGGCTTCGCATTTTTTTCCTTCTAATGTTTTTCTCTCTTATTATATGTAAGTCTGTAGCGTTTTGGTGTAAGATTTCGGGGTTAATATTTTCGGCAAATTTTTGCTTTAGCTGAGAAACGGGATGTCTTTTTAGCGTGGGGTCAGTAATTAAATAGAGGAATTTATAGTCACCTGAGTGGTGTTATTATTAAGATGATGGTTTATGCATAATGAGATGGTTCTGTAGAGTGTGCTTACGAAGTTCAGTACTAAACATTTTTTTTTTTTGAGAATCACGAGTTTCTAGCGTTTGGCGAGTCTGAATATGCTGGAATGCTAAGCACCTGACGTGTTCATAGGTGGGTTTCTTTTTTGCTAGAGTTGCTGTAAGGAGTCCGGTGCGAACCTTCCTTTGGAATTGATTACTCAGGGATTTGCACGGTTTTCGGAGATGCTGAGTATGACCTTTCACGAGAACGTGACATGTAAGGGGATTTTTTTTTTCTTGTCGATAGGGTTGCTGCGCTAGCAGATTCTGTAACGGTACACATTCTGTTTTGGGAAAAGATGTTGAATTATATATGTTTTTTTTTCTTTCTTTCTTTTCTTAACGTCGTCCGATGATTGATTAAACAACTGATGGTTATCTTTTTCTTTTCTCTTATGTGCGCTGTGTAATGGGGAGGGTAAAGTTCACTTACTATTGTTTGCATTATCTTACTTTTATTTATTTATTTATTTTTCTTCTGTTTCTTTTCTTACGAGAGATGTTTGCAATGAGGGTTAAGCTCTATCGCACTTTATCTTTAGATAGAAGATGTACTTTGTCAGGGTATGGTAGGTTGGATAGAAGGGTGTTCGGCATTATATTTTGTGGAGGCTAGTTATATAACCATAAAAGGGTTTTTACTGTTAGGACTTTATGAGTTCTCTTTTGATAGTGTGTTTGTCAGATATGGGATTATTTGTGAGAATTCAGTAGGTAAAGATTATTTGGTTTAGCGAGGAATTTTTCTTTTTTTAATATTTGATTAGTAGATTGAATATATTAATTAGTGACAAATTTGTGGGGTAAAACAAGACTTTAGTTATTTTATGACCATGTAGACCTTTTAAATACGGACACACAATGACTTTGGAGAATTCCCAACTCGGCGTGAAGATGCCAAGTTTAGACGACTTCGTTCTACAGTACCAGAGATTGAGTCAAGTCTAACACACGAAGGCCATTTTAGTGGACTGCCTTGGCAAAGGATGAGATGTCTTCGATATAATTTCTGGGATAAACCAGGAGTCTACAGTCTTCGATGAGGCGGGTGCGAGTAGCACTTGCATAGAATAACGGGGTGGTGACCACGTTTACTTCAGTAGAAACGTCGAATCTACAGTTTCGCGATGGAGGGTGTTGGATACACTCACGAGGGTCGCAGACGCTGAATAATGGCGCGTGCTGAGTTGTTTCGAGTTGGGTTTACGTACTCGACCTGCGTCTAAAACAATTTTGCTCATTCTACAGGGTCCCAGCTGTTTGACAGTTCCTGCAGGATTCTTACAGACTTCTTCATGGTACCTAGTCGGCGTGTCTACAACTCGTCGATAAAGGTGTTTCACCGACACCTACACGGAAGCCATAAGGCGGTTCGAATCCCGCCTACAGTGGAGTCCATTACAGTCCCGCCGCTCGAAGATAGTGGCGAAGATGAACCTTTTTTTTTTTATGACCGTTATACTATACCAATAGTAATGATCATGTTAGGCGCTATACTGACTCGCCATTTGTGTACTTGGAGTCCTTAAACTTTTATGCATTCGACAAAGCACAAGTGCTCCGGCAACGGAGGTGGCTCTAAGTCATGTGGTACATTGATACATTGGGCATTAGTTGCCGATATGGTGTGCGACGGGAGTGCATTATTTTCTTTTTTGAGCCAGCCTCTGGTTTTATATATATTGTAAGACGCTTGTGTATCTAGTGCTAGGCGGGAGCTAGCATGGGGTAGCCGAGCTCCTCTTAAGAGGTGAAAAGAGGGGGAATGGCTATAATATGTTTAAAGTGTTTTTATAATAATAAAGTCACATAGCTCTACTCGCCTAGAGACAAGGGGTGGTACGCTGCTAGTTCATATGGGAGAAAAAGGTATTTGCTGAACAAGCAACTTGTCTCAGAGGTCGTTCCCCGTTTGCGGAGGCATGTGCATTCGTTTGTACGCTATCACAGGCCTACTGATTCAGGGTACTTGTGAAGACGCATTCTTTGTGCAAAGAGTTAACGGCAAGTGGTTGCTCCGAGTGTCGGGAAAAAACGCCCATCGAAAAGGTAGGACACATTCTATAAAAACTTAGAAAAACTGTTACCTTTTGGAAAAGAGAGAGAAGTGTGAAAATACTCTCTTTACGTAAATACTTTGAAAAGAGTGATGTGGGGGTGGGTATGTTTTTTATACATAATATCTTTTATTACAGATGGGTCCGATTCCATGGTTGATTAGAACGGGATTCTCTAACCTGACTAACACTAGGACAATATGACTTTTTGGGGTTTGTTTGAGAGTGTAACCTTAGTCAGGAGGGTAGAATGTTATACTTACTGGTTTCTTTATGGGTAGATTTGGGTGTTTATGCCATTATAGGACTTGTTAATCATTTTGTTCTTTGTTATAACCAATTGCTTAGGGAAATGAATAGTATTTTTATATTTACGCAGTCTTAATAAGCCTCGTGACATCTTACAGACAGGGCACCGTTGGCAACAGGTAAGAGTTCCCAGTTTTTTGTGGTTTAGGGAATAAGGGGGGGATACATATATATATATATATATATATATATATATATATATATATATATATATATATATATATATATATATATATATATATATATATATCTACGAGACAAGTCTCGATTAAATTTGGTAAGCGTTTAGCCATAGCGGAAGGCAAACTAAGTCTGGTAACACTTTCTCCTTCCTCTCTCTCTTTTTGTTGTCTCTCTCTCTCTCTCTCTCGACTCTCATCCTCTCTTTCTCCATTTCATCAGGTCTTCGAACCAGAGTCGGAACTATAAAAATATATGTTTATTCAAAGTAAAGTACTAATTGAATAATTCAGATTCTTACAGGATAATTAATGGAATGAAAACTCACAGGTAAATAATAGTCTTAATCAGTGATAGTCAAACACCAATTATCTCCTCTCCAAAATATTATAGTTCCCTCCACACAGGACTCAGTCTCCCCTCACTAGGTAACTTAGTCCCCTCCACTAGATCCGCCCATTGCAGCCCAGAACATCATACACTCTCAAAAGGAAACTCTTTGGCATAAGCCATCATGGCTCTCGCCTTACCTCGCACAGACCTCTCCGTAAGTCTCTCTATAGTTTTTGGCTAAAACATGCCATTATGAAAGGAAGAGGCGCACATTGTACAGACAACTCAGCCCCTTCGTCCCACGCCTCATAACTGGTTGCAGCTAGTTTTCAAAGGCACCTTCTCGAACTACAGAACGATCGTTGACCTGCTTAGTAAGCATCTTAATGTCACGCCACCCAAAAAGGTACATCAGCATTCTTAAGCTGAGATGTCTTGTCACTTGGACTCTCTGTCTCCATTGGAAGTTAAAAATGATGAATCTGTACATTTCCCCTTTTTTACATATATATAGATTTACACACACACACACACACACACACACACACACACATATATATATATATATATATATATATATATATATATATATATATATATATATATATATATATATATAATATATATATAATATGCATGTTTGTATGTTTATTGCGTGAGCATTTATGGATTTATTAGAAATCAATGATTTATTAAGATTCCAGTCTGTATAAATATATATATGGATGTATATATATATATATATATATATATTATATATATATATATATATATATATATATATATATATATATATATATATATCAGAGTCTATACATCGCCATGAACCGGATTTCACGCATCCGTTTTCCTATCTCAAAAATTATCTTAAAATTATATAACTTTTTGCAACATAAGAACAAAGAAATTAATTTTCCGAGGAAATGTTAAAATGACTGGAAGTATATTCACATTCTGTATCTAACTCGAGACTGTATGGTATGGATCCTTAATCCAAGATGGAAGCCGTAAGGTTAGACGAGGAAAGTTCCTTTTCTCAGGTGAAAGACCATCACGGATAACTTACTCTGAGGGCAAATCCACTCCTTCTCCAAGTGGCTTACTGCAAATCTCCTCTGGTCCTTCTTACAACGAGGATCTCTTCGTCAAAGCCTCAGGGATTTTACCTTTTTCTATTTACCCGTCTAAATTTTTCCAGAAATACGTATGCACACTTCCTCGGTTGAAAGAAACGTGGTTAATCTATAACTACACAATGACCTGTCATCCTTGTCAAGGGTCAAACACAAAGGAAATCTGTCAGGAGATCAGCCATTAGACCATCTTGAGTAAAACTTTTGCTGGATAACGAAATGACAAGAAAGGCTAGCGTAACTATATCCTATAAAAGTAATTTTCATCGAAGTTAGGACTATTAAAAAAAACAAAAAAAACTTAGTATTGTAGAATTTTTTTTTACAGGTAAACTAAAACTTGTCATAAAATCAGCTTTCCCATAAGGGCATGGCTATGTAGTTAGCGCAGAAAGTTCTAAAAAAGAAAAAAGAAAATCAGTGTGCATCATTAAAGGAAAATTCCACTTGTGCTCATGAATGTAACGCAGAGAGAGAGAGAGAGAGAGAGAGAGAGAGAGAGAGAGAGAGAGAGAGAGAGAACTTGTTAACCAACCCTGTCCGAAACCTGCATTTATAAAGACTATTAATACTCAAAAACTTTGTGAAGGCTTGCATTATTTTATTTGTTCCCCTCCCACTCCCCCCACCTGAGAATGTTTGAAATTGGGTTATACGTAATGTTGTTTGAGGCCCTTATCTCTTAGTAGTTGAGTTTTTTTTTTTTTTTTTTTTTTTTTTTTTTTTTTTTTTGTGCTCCATTAGGATTTCAATGGCGAAGGGAATTTTATTTACAGCATGTGAACATTATCAAGGGATGACAAAGCTTTCTCTTAAGATACTTACTGTTGATAGATGGATTTGTTTTGGTGATACATTAGTAACTGTTCAAGAAAATATTATCAACATCATTAGTAAACACGAATGATCAAACATAAGTAATTTGATAGGAATAATTTTGAAATTCTTGATGTGTTACAAGTTGATCCTATGAGAATGGAATCTAAGGTTATGAGTAAACGCCTTGCAAACTTAAATGAGAATATGCTTCAGTAGAATGGATGGTGCTTTTGAAACTTTATGGAAAGGAATCAGCTTTTATAACCGTCATCAACATTATAATAAGTTAGGTTAAGACTAAAGATGGATCTTATTGCTTCAAGGAAATCTGTCTTGTGGGGATAATGGAGGAAGATGAAATGCGGAAATTCTGTACGAGTTGGCTGAATGGAAGTGTTCGAATGATAGGGTTTTCTTACTCAAATAGAGTCTAAGAAGGATAGAACTTAATTTAAGTGGGGGCTCCATGTGTTACTGAAGGGCCTTTTGCACAGTTATATGTAGAGACTGAAATTTTGGAATTTTTCTGCTAGTTGTGTTCACCGTTCTTTAGTGTATTTAAAACTGAAATTAATAGGGAAAGGCTATTTGTCTCTCTCTCTGGTGCCACTCCCTATTATTATAAATCAAGTTTTGTCTTCTTTTACTTTGATGCCACATTAGTATCAGGTAGAAGGATTATTATTATTATTATTAGAAGTTTCTCCTGAAAAACCAGTAGAATTTGTTTTTCTTTTTTAATCAAATCCCAGTAGAGACTTTCCACGTGACTAAAAAGCAGCTTAGCGAATTTCCCTAACATTTCGTTTGCCAGAAGGATCAGCCTCCACAAATCCTTTTGCCAAACTCTCTCCCCTAACTACGTCCCGTTCTAGACGTCCTTGTTTTTATCACCATTTCTTCATTAGTCTCTTAATTTTCATACTAAATATCTTACGTAGACTTGATGTAGTTAGTATGATAGTTTCAATTAATTTTGTTGGTAATCAGTAATAGTAAATCTTCCATTTACCGACAATGACCATGTAATTAGCGCCATTTCCTATTCTGACTCTCTTGAAGAAAATACTTTACTCATGCACTTATAATTGACACTACATTCTTTTTTTATGGAAACTCGTATTGAACATTTTAGCAATAAGTTGAAGAGTGGCTTCTGTACAACTTACATTTCCCATCAGATTGTTTAGTGAATCAAAAAACCGAAAAAAAGCTCATGTCGTCTGCTAAGGAAGACCGAAGAGACTAAATGAAGCATTATTCCTTCAGCCTCTTCAGAGAAGAAAGTCTAAGCGAGTCAGGGACACCAGAAGCAACAAAGAGAATTCTGAAGCAGATTACAACTGTGTTTCTGGGACAAGAGATTTCCACATGTTAAGCGCTCGGAGAGGTGGCTTCATCTGTTCTGACTCTTCCTGAAAAAAGAAAAAATCTCCTCTCAAACTCAGCAGAAGAGGAAGGAGTCAATAACGATGGAAGGAAGAGAGAGAGAGAGAGAGAGAGAGAGAGAGAGAGAGAGAGAGAGAGCAACCTTAAGGGGCCGAAGAAACATATGATATTGTAAGGACAGCATCAGAAAACAAAGGATATACACTAATTGAATCATCTTCCTAGAAGAAAAAAGAAAGAAAGAAAAAAAAAACAATTGTCCAAGTATGAGGGCAGAACTCCAAACAGGGACGCAGCAGAATTCACCGATAAAGCTTCAGCAACTGGGGTGAGGCAAAGCATATGGCAAAGATCAGTTGCTCTCTCTCTCTCTCTCTCTCTCTCTCTCCTCTCTCTCTCTCTCTCCTCTTGGAGAATATACTGATGGATGTTGATAACACAGAATTAGCTTATTTCCTAAGTTTTCCCTAATTATCTCTACCTATCTGCAATTAAAACCGTCTTCATTCAGACTCCTTTATACTTGCTACATTTCCGTTTGGGATGCCGAATGTCCGCACAGTTGTACTTTCCTAATTGCAGCTAAAAATAATGATATATTCTGATGTTGCGGATGAGAAAATATAACGTCAGGATATATCTAGAGGGAGAAAGTAACAAATAATGATCCTTTATAACCAAAACGTGTAAGTTCCTGGCGTTTTTATTTAAACACCTTTTTATTATGGACGTAAGTTGCGCAAACATGCCAGTTCCCCTCATCCGTGGACAGTTTACTGTTTTTGAATGAAATGCCTCATCGCATTTCCACTGATAAGAGAAGGCCAACACAGCATCCAATTCCATCGTCCATTTGTTTTAGCCGATAGTCAAGTGAACCGAGTTCGCAGCTGAACGTTTTGCTTCCATAAAGTTGACGCTGCTGTTTGGAGAGAATCGCTTTGGGAATACTCATTCGGTGGATCCTTATCTAGGAAAATT
>NC_087212.1:81683097-81693097 GCF_015104395.2 Macrobrachium nipponense | reverse complement strand
GGGAGTGTTTGTGAGGCGTCTCAAAATGTCATTGTGCACAACGGTGATACGTCTCATGTCCTCTCGGGTATAATTCGTCAGAGGGAACACCCATAGATACTGTAACAGTACCAGCGGAAGAGCAGTATTTTGCACGCCTCGGGCGACAGAAGGCAACCTCCTTGCAATCATGTTTGCCAGTTGCACATAGTTTACGACGCCTTCTGTTCAATGTCTGCCGTATCTTTAGGACGTCCCGTGCGTGATATGTGACCCAAATACGGAAATCGTGCAACGGAATTCCCAGCTGATGATTTCCGAGGAAAATCTGTGGTTCTGCAGTTTGCTTAAGCGACCTAGGGAGCAGCGACATGCACTGGGTCTTGGTTTCGTTGTAGATTATATCAAATTCCTCTGCATATTGGCGGTAAGTGTCGATGAGTCGTTGGAGGCCATGCACTGATGGGGAAATCAGAACCATATCATCGGCATAATAAGAGTTTTTTTGGATAGTTGTTTTTCATTGACAGTGCACCCCGATTGGGAGTGAGTCCAGTTTGACATTCAAGGCATCTGTGTACGTATTAAACAGGTATGGGAGAGAAATGCCCCTTGCCAAAGCCCGTTTGGGAGACGAAGGTGTACGAATATTACGTTTCCCACCCCATGGCAAAGAATTTGTATAAGGTGATACCGATTCCCGACCTTACAATCTCTGTGAACTCGGTATTTTGTAATTAGAATCAAATATCCCTAACCCCCTCTGCTATGTTAACCAGTCGAAAGTTTGCTGCACGTAGCTTATATTAGAATTTTTTATCACATCACCGTGATTCATATACATGCATTAAGCTACAAATGTCCCTTAATATCCAATTCGCTCTACCTCGGAATTTATATATTTTCATATATGTTAACTAAAGGGGAATCTTTTGGTTGGTAATAATTTCGTCCTCCCATGGTTTCGAGGCCATTTTAGTTTTCTGTAATAGAAAAATATTGTGGTGATTTTTCCTGTCCCTCCGCACTTTTTGTCCTTCCTCAGATCTTAAAAACTGCTGAAGCTAGAGAGAGAGAGAGAGAGAGAGAGAGAGAGAGTGGGGCCTGCAAATGACAACCCCTCTAACCTCAGTCGTTTTTATTTCATTTAAGATTAAAGGTAATATTATTGATCATACATCTGGCATTGCTGAAGGTGCCAAGAAAACAGGCCACCGAAGGGCTGTGACTGAAATTTTCATAGGCCACTTCTGAGATTATCATGCGGTTTTATAGACTGTACAGGAAAGTAGATTGCGCAAAATAAACTTCAGAACATTTCCACTTCTCTGTAAAAGAAAATTATTGTGCCGGATTTGTTCCCCATATCACCCACCCACCATCATCACATACCAAATGACAGCCTTCTAACCTCAGTAGTTTCTATTATTACGGTTAAAGTTAGCCATAGATCGTGCATCTGGCGGCACTTTCCGGAGGCATGTGACGCACCCTCATTCTACCGTATCTGGAGAGCAACTGAAATGCTACAAGTCTTAGCTGATGGTTTTATGTAGCGTTAGATGTTGTACAGAAAACTCGAAAAAACTTTGGCACACTTTTTAGTTCCTTACTTGTTTTCGTACATTCCTTCTGGGCTAATTCTCCACATTTTCGAAGGCCAGTTTCAAGAGATACTTTTTTTTTTTTTTTTTTTTTGCCAGTCCCCGGCATCAATCTCTTTCTGTTGCTTGGCTTTCTTCCTTCGTCCATTCAAGGGATGAAGAGCAGATTAGCCCTTCATCCTTCACTCGGCCTTTTCATAACATTGACTTTCCCCTTCTCCTTCTCCAAGGCCAAGACCAAGTAACCCCGTTTTCACTGAGCCTATTCATCATGATTGCATCTGAATTTCTGATGGGTACGTTTTGTGACTGTTTGCCTTCTATGACTGTATCTGTAAATTACAGGATATTCTTCTGTAATTTCATATGATTTTATGTATCCATCTTCCATGAGTGCGTATGATTTCACCATGATGTCTTTTACGATTGCGGACGGTTTTATAAGTGATTTTTTTTATTGCACATGGCTTTATGAACTTCATGAAGGATAATTTCGGGGATCGCAAATGGTTATCCGAAAGATTACTTCACCGACTATTTTTCATTGATCACAACTGCAACTGCCTCATGTCGTTTAATCTCACGTATATAGTGAAATCAACAGATATTATCCTTCAGAAAATAGTGATGTATGAGGGATATATTATTGGGTATATTTGTGTCATCTCCGCCACGATTACATTTCACACCGACTCAGATGCAAAGATATCGGACTAAGAATCTTTCAGTTTCGACCAGACTTCGGACAGCAAAGCCCTTGAATAAGTCATGTATTAGAAAATGCTCGCCTTACGAGGATCTGCCTACGAAAACAGATTCGAAAATAGGATCTCAGAAAGTGTCACAAATTTGGACAGAGTGGACAGTAAAGGTAACTCTGTTCAAACTTGATAAGGAAAATGTCTCCCGCACGTCTCTCCCTTTTCTTGTCCCAATTTAATATACATGAGAGGACGTTATTCCTTTCGGATTGACAGAGACGAAACCATCTTGGAACCGGAAAATATTATACAATTCAATGGCATTTCGGCTCCATGAAGATTTAATGTTTGTAAACAGGAAATGAGGTCACTTCAGAAAGACTGAAACTGAGTTGAAGGGTGACGAATTCTCCTAAAACCGATATTCGTGGAAGTGCAAAATAATAATAGGGACAAGACAAGACCCAACAACATACTTCTGCCAACGTTGCAAAAAAGCCTTGGAGAGTCGACAGTCAAGTTAGCAATGTCGATTTAATCAGAGGCTAAATGCCCAGTTCTCAAGGTAGAGATCTCTTCTGCAACGCTGGGGTTCTTCAACTACAGATCATTGGATATTGAATATATATAAGGTCTCTATTTCTCTACATATATATCTGTGTAGTTCTTCAACTACAAATCGGGTTTATAACTAATAACATGGTGTGTAATTATACCACCGACATATCAAATAGAATAAACTGAACGATAGCATTACACTTCCACACTTCCGGACTTTCCATGGATTGATAGACAGAACCAGAGAGAGAGAGAGAGAGAGAGAGAGAGAGAGAGAGAGAGAGATTACTTCTGAAGAAAGATAATTCAATATGCATATTCAATGGTTATAGCGCTTTTGTAGAGTAAAGTTAGATAGATAGATCGATAGATAAACACATAATATATATTCTAGATTGGACGGTTAATTCAGCCTTATTAGAGAGAGAATATTATTGTGACAGAATGTTCTCGTGTGTGTGTGTGTGTATATATATATATATTATATATATATATATATATATATATATATATATATATATATATATATATATATATTATATATATATGGCAATCACACGACAAAATCTCCGTGACCATCAATGCGAGACCACGACTTCGCCCAAGACTAGCCCGACCAATGAGAATCCAACTCAAGGTCCGAGACGCTATAAATACCGCCCCTGCAGACTTTCTTGCTACAGTCCTCAACCGACCTGTCCGAAGGTGACCTGCGAGACGGTCGAAAGTCACGTGATACCAGCTATAACCAGCACCAATACCAGCCCTAAACCAAAGACGACCCCGACCCGGAACTGAACTACGCCTACGGAATAATACCGGCAATGACAGAGACCCCCTACTTGATCTGGACCTGAGATCCTGTTATGATAAAAGATTACCTTCGGTATTTTATAATTTTTGAAAATTCCCAATATGAATATTGGCCAGTTACTCAGGTTTAAACATCAGTGAGCCTGAGAAGCGAATTGTAAGGAAAATAGAAAAAAACAATATATAAAATTAACTCGCTTAATTCTGCCATTCTTTTTAACAGCATTTGCATAAAAAAGGGTCTTCAAAATAAAATTATTATTATTATTATATTATTATATTAATTATTATTATTATTATTATTATTATTATTATTATTATTATTATTATTAGATTTTTGTAACTATGGCATCATAGTTTATCTGTAAAATTCAAATATATACACCCAATTTTGACTCTGTATTTGATCATGACCTCCATAGGCGCTCTACTAGCCTGTCTAAGTAGCACAGAAAAAGCCGCTATTCCGAATATAGAGAAGAATCTCTACAAGTGTAACGCTGCTGAAGTAGCCATTACTTTTAATAAGTATACTTGGGAGAGGGTCTGCTTCCTATGTATATTATTATTAGTATTATATTATTATTATTATTATTATTATTATTATTATTATTATTATTATTATTATTATTATTATACTTACTAACTTGATTTCATATTACTTTTTATTTTGCATAATTTTACTTTTTTAGATACTAATGCTATTCTCTCTTCCTATAGGTACGGCATCAAGCTTGTGTTGGCGTCTGATGGTGATTCACATTACATGATTAATGTAATTGCTTACTTGAGGAAGGACACAGTCAGGGTGCCGAGAGGACAGACGCTGGGAGAAATTCTCACCACGGAGCTTGTGCGACCTTTTCGCCGAAGGGGTCAGTGACATCGGATAACTTCTTCATGACGTTACCGCTCGTATTTGCCCTTGGTGACAATGGCATGTATTTGTGTGGAACCATTCAACAGAAACCTTATATTCCCGGGGAACTTTCTGAGAAGGTGCTTCCCATCAAGGACTCAGTGGCCGTGTTCAATTACAAACACAGTTTGACTATCCAGTGTCAACAAGTCAGCAGGGACTAAGAAGGTGATGCTGTTGAGTTCCCTGCATCATGATCCGTCTGAGATTTGAAAGATGGAAGACGGACATTCAGAGTCTATAATGCCACAAAAGGGGGTGTAGACATACTCGATTAGATGTGTTCTACATCAAATGGTGTTCGTAAGGCACGATGCTTGCCACTTTGTCTTTTGTACGGGATATTGAATATAGTTATGGTTAATTCTTATATTCTCTATTCGCCCCCTGCCATCGTCAAATAGTTTGACAAGGCGAAGGTTCCTCAAGGAGGTCGCCCTTGAATTTTGTGCTCCCCTTGTAAGGCATCGGTATTACACGTTGACATGTTCAGGCTAGCTGAGCTGGGACTTATACCTCCTCCTGCCGTTGGCCACGTCAAGCTGCCCAAGGGTGTTCGCTGCCAAAGCTGCCCATCTAGAGAACACCACAAGACAAACATGGCATGTTTGCGGTGCAACGGACTCGTCTGCCTGCAGCATCAAACTGTTTTGTGTCCAAGGTGTGTGTCTACTGTGTAGGTAAGTTACACCATGAAACTACTTGTTTGCATAAATACTATAATTGTAATCTTTACAAAATATGTATAATCCATCTTTTACCTAAAACATTGCAATGATTTTATTTTATTTTTGTCGACATTATTTCAAAATTTTCGAAAGTATTCCCTTTTCGAAAAGTTTCTTGTGGTCAGATTTGTTTATAGTTGCAGAATAATGTTCACACATCCAGCAATGCACCATAAAAGTTTCATGTAAATCCACGCATAATTAGATAATAAATAACGCCTCGAAACTGACATACCCTTCCTCTATTTTAGGTAGCAAATTTGGCCGTCGCACTTGGCGTGGTCTGGGGCCATTTTGCGGACGTTACCCGAAAGGTAACGTGGCCATATCGCTATAACATTCTTGATTTCTCTGGAATTTGTGATATTCTGGTAGATTTCCACGCAGGAATATCTTATTTTATACTAATTACAACGATTTTTATAAATAATTTTCCTGGTGAAACGAGGAGGTCAACAAATGACCTTTGCATTGGATTAATATTTTTGGGTCATTTTTTTTTATAGCTGCAAAATACTGTTCAAACTTCCCAGAAGGCCCAAGCCATAATTGTTTTATGTAAATGCACGCATAAATAGATAAGTAAATAACACATTGAGATTTACATTCCATTCCTCCATTTCAGGTGGTAGATGTGGCCGTCGGAGTAGGTGTCGACTGCGGCCTTTGTTGCCATATCTCCATATATTCTTGTTCTCTATAGACTTTCATGCATAAATATCATATCTTAGAAAGTTACAACGATTTTTACAAGAAATTTTCATGGGGAAACCAGAAAGAAAAAAAAAAATTATCTTTAGATTTGGCCCCTGATATAACAGCAAATAACATCTTGGTGCAGATTTTTTTTACATAATTCCGTTCTAGGATAATATGAGTTTATTTTATAAAATAAATAGCCACCTCCTATTTCATTTAGGTACCGAAAAAAAATCGTGAAATTTTGACTTTTTTTGGCCAAAAAGACTTACCCTTTTTTTCTCTTTTCAGATTTTGACCTCTATGGGTCCGACACCTTCTCTGGCCGTCACATATTGTAAATAGTAGATTTAGGGAGGATTCTCTCAATTTTTTTGTGTATAAAGTCTATTACGGAAAAACGGGTAAATCTCTTTCACAACGACTCAAACAGCACCAATATTCTGTGAGAACTGGGCAAATATCAAATGCATTATTCGTACGTATGAGAGATTTAGATCATCCTGTTAACTGGAGTCAAGCAAGAGCCTTAATCCCATGCAATGACGCAGTTAAAAGGAATATTTTTGGATCTTGTTTCATCTAGTCAAATAATGGAAATGTTCTAAATTTAAGTCTTGGTTTATTTAACCTGGATGACCTTCATAATGAAAAAAGTTGTAAATATAAGCAACAAAATTAAATTAGTTTTTACATGTTCTGGACTATATGGGTACGTTGTAGTTTCTGTTAGGGTTAAATCTATTTTTAGGTTTGTGACCGTGTGATATCCAATAATCCTGGATTATCTCTTTGATTTTTACCCTTTTGACAATTAACCATTTGGTATTCTTGATCTTGTTGTTTATCTGATAACTTTCTTTCCAACTGTATTTCGTTCGTTCCTTTACAATTTCTTAGTAAAGACGAAAGCGCTTCGATTTCTGACTATCATTTTTCTATGCTATATATATATATATATATATATATATATATATATATATATATATATATATATATATATATATATACATATATATCATGGGTTTCTGTTTCCCATGTGTCTTTTCTGCAATTTCACTTTAGTTTCGTACATTCTCACTTACTTAACTTTATAGATTCCCTTTCAATTGCAATGCACTTCTCTCTTTCCATTAGCTCATCATTGGATTTCTGTATTAAACTTCCGCTTCATTTCACTTCGGTCGTTCCACTTCCATTTCATTCCACTTCTATATTTCCTTCTACTTCACTCCATTTTAGTCTTTCAATACAGCTTCTTTTTCATTTTTGTATTTTATAATTTTCCAGCCTTCATTTCATACAATTCTATAATACAGTCTACTTCACTCCACTTAATTCTTTATATTTCAACTTAATTCTTCTTTGGTATATATTATGTGGGGTGTGGATGGCTTTGTCTGGATGTGCCCCGGTGTGTGGATGGTTGTCTAGGAATTTGAACGACTGAACTGGAATTCAGTTTGTCTGATTACTTAACAAATTATTTAATCCCTGTTCATCTTTCGAAATATTAGACTATTTTCTTGAGTACTCTCGTGTAGTTTCTTTAGTCAAAGCAAGGGATAATGCCATTGTTATATGTTGATAATAGTAATATATTGATTTATAAACCACTTGATAAGTTAAGAAATGTATGGTAACAAATTTTATGTTTTAAACGAATGACTAAATTAATAAATAACATATTTCTCGAAGCTCTCTGCTCTTTCAGCAACAGACCTAAACTTAATCTTATGTAATTATCCCAGCTTCAAACTTAATTACTAAACTTTCTCGACCTTATACACCCGGCATATTGGCTGAGGTCTTAACACCGAAACCCCGTTATATGGAACGTTAACCGCTTCGTTCTTTCAAACGCCCTCATGGGATACATGTCATTGATTTCACATATATATTTTAATTCAAATAAAGACGCAACAGAAATCATCTTTACAATATAACAATCTAAAAAATTAATAAAACTTCTATATTGCATCTAGTGATAAAGTGACTTTTCCGTCTTTATGAATTTCAATATATTAAAGAAAGCATTACTCTTGTTCAGTAATATTCTTAACGTTTATTTTTGTTGTAGATTACTAATGAATTCGATGATTTATGGTCCCGTGATTTTTTCCTTTGCAATTGCAGAAATGGACACAGGAATTGTTCAAGAGAAATTGGATTAATAACAATTCACTGGAAAGGAAAGCATCCTGAAAGGCATTTATCCATAATTTTGTGCTTGGCGGACGAATGGTATGTTAACAATAAATACATAGGGTTTCTTCTTTCCTACATATCTTACAATTTCTGCATTTTATTGTTGCAAATAAGTGCAGTGACGATTCCAGTTTTAAAGTCAAAAACATCATTCGCCTTAGAAATATCACATATGAAGTGAAATGGAAGATACCTTGACCACTATTAATTAAAAATTCTTCGCAGTGAGTAGGCCAGAAGGTATATAGGCTATGGGTTGCGTCATAATGTCGTCCTTTGCTACTGTGCTGCATTTGTCAGTCATTAATGAGTCTTTTTAATAATATACTTGTGTGATAGATAGTCTCTGCAATCAGTTTTAATCGTCTTAGTACTGGTTAGTTTTATTTTGTTCACAGTAAGTACTTGAATACCATAATCAAGAGGTACCTATTATAATTGTTTTTGGAGGTATATAATTAATTCAAGTACACTTGAACACGCTGTTCATGAAAAAAAATAAGCACCAAATCATAAAATTCTGCCGTTTTACAAAACAGATTAAATATACGTAAACGGTCCATTCCATACTCAGGTCAGATACCTTTTACGTTGTCGGTAGACAACCAGACCAACATTGTATATCTCATTTCAAACTATGAAATACAAAACTAGCCATTTACGCATAATAGCCATGGTTATCCAAGTATTAGCACATCCTAAAAGATATACCCTGAAATGCGGGGAGGTGATTGTTTGTTAATTCTCACTGGCATCGGGTGCGTTATAAACGATTCTCTCTCTCTCTCTCTCTCTCTCTCTCTCTCTCTCTTCTCTCTCTCTCTCTCTCTCTCTCTTTTGAGAACATGATTAAATTTAACCGCGAAATGTAAAGTATATCGTCCCTTTACCTGCTGTATTGATAATTCAACCAGATGAAAATGCTTTCTTCCCCTTATATCGAGCAATTAGAACGAAAAAAGAATTATCTAAATTTTAATTACTGAAATAAATTATTTTTTTTATTTATCTAATTATTTCCTTTATTATCTGTTTATTGATTTATTTACGTATTATCTATCTGTTTGTTAATTCAGTCATTTCTACTAAACCTGCTATGGAGAACCAACATGAACCCGATCTGGTTTTGGGACCAGGAAACCATTTAGAGTAATAGATCTGTAATTCAGTCCATTATGCCAAATACACCATTACCTGTAACCATCGTAATGGCATTACATTTGCAGTGGGTTGTTTTCATTACGTGGAATTTGATTTCGAAATGTTTTGATGTATGTAGATCAATTGAGTCAATTTCAGTGAATAAATACGCAAGTACATAATTAAATTAACTATTACCAAATGTGCTGACGGTAAATAGTTGTGTTGACTTGATTTGGTACGAACATCAGGGTAAGAGAACCAAAGATATATAGCTCTTATTTCTACCAATGTGTGGTCTTCATTAAATAAATATTGGAAGAAAACAGTTTATGACAAACTTTTTACAAGTTGTCATGAGAGAAAGACTTCATAAAACCCAACTTAACGAATGCGCAAACTTTTTCTTGCATGCAGATTTCGTTGAATTCTATGGCTTTTTGTTTGTTGATCAACTTCTTATTAGTTTGACAATATTTTCTGAATCTTCTGCGTCTTCCAAATTTAGTTGATGGAGAAAGAAAAAGAAATTAACTCTTTATTCCGTTTACTGATAAACACAACACCACAGCTGTTTCGTCGTAAGCTCGTCAAAATGTATAATCTGGACGTAGCGTCCAATCAATAATTATACTGCAATGATACCATTAT
>NC_087212.1:81675597-81678097 GCF_015104395.2 Macrobrachium nipponense | reverse complement strand
CTAGAACTTAGAGCTTAGAATAGGGTAAATCGAACCCAACGTATTTCAATATCTTCCCCTGGTTTATTTTGTCTATGATTTGCTTCTCATGAGTTTCCCAATAAAATTAAAGTGAATACAACAAGAATAAGTAACATCCTTATATTGTCTGCTTCAACACAAAAACGTTTACCGACTTGCAAGTCGAACACTAAAATAGCATTGGTTTCCAGGCGATTTCTAACTTTTTCTGTGAATGGCTGAGCATCGCAGTTATGGAAAGAAAGACATTTCTGGACCATACTTTACAAGTTAATTGAAGATTTAGTATTTGGCTGAGTTAACTGAACAAATTGAAAAACTGTGACTGAACATAAATGCTTATATTTCAGGTTGGGTCTTTCTTTGCATTGTATAAACTGCATAGTAGTGGCTTTCTCTGATGTCATGTTTTGATTGGCAAAGTTTCATCATTAATACAGAAATAGATGAGGAAACATCTGACAATAGCTATGTTTTTATGTTTTGATGAAGCTGCTGAACATACTCATAGAGAGAGAGAGAGAGAGAGAGAGAGAGAGAGAGAGAGAGAGAGAGAGAAAATATTTTGACTGCCTGATAACCAGTAGGTTTCCTCAAAACTTGCAAATGCTTTGTATGTTCAAAAGGCGATACTACTTTCTGCTCCAACTCATCATATGCGCTTGCCTCATTCTCAAGAAAAAAAAGCTCCTTACTTCAGATTTAATGCCACGAAATGCTGCCACAGTTCCAGATTATATAAAGCCAAAATACTCTTGTAATGAAAAGAGCTTCTCGTAAAGTAGAAATTCTTAAAATCTGTAAATTTCATTCAGCCACCGAGTTATCTCACTCAATACATATTTGAGCAAGTGTCATCAAACCCCTTATATCTCTTCCAATAACCCAATCGCCTGACCGAGACGCCAATAGACAGACATACGGACAAACGAACACAAACGCTAAGCCTCTTTATCTGTAGAAATATACACAGGTATATCACTAGATTGACAGACAAACAGTCATACAGACAGACAGACACAATGACAAATGAATGAAAATCACAACCTGTTTGTCGAGGGTTAAAAATAACTGTTTTCTCTTTTCCTTTTGTTTTTGTGCTTTTGTTTTCACGGTTTACAAAACAAGTTAGTTGTTCCAGTTTCGCAAAAGAAAAATGAAAATATACACGAATACTTTTTATCATTATTCCTTGCACCGTTTACACACTTGCTCTGATGCTGCCTGAATCGAGTACAGAGTCAGTTTTAGTGCAAAAATATGAATAAATGAAAACCGTTACGAATAATTGCTGCGTTTGGATTGTGAAGTATAACGATTTGTTTTTTCTATGTTAAAAAAATTCTTTTAATAATAGAAATGTATGAATTGAAAACATCCTAATGTGATGCTTCTGGAATTTCCAATTCCTAAGCCCGTCTCCGGGTATCTTTGTGTGCCATGCAAAATAATTTCTAAGCACACGATTTATAATTTTGTCTGCAGGTTATATAAAATCTAAAACAATATATATATCCGAACGGCCTTTAGATATCTAACAACCACGAAAATAGGGCCAGTTCAATACCCCATTTAGAAAGTGAATCTAGTCTCATACAACAATAATAACATGTTTAGTACAATGCAGATATATATATATATATATATATATATATATATATATATATATATATATATATATATATATATATATATATATATAATATATATATATATATATATATATATATATATATATATATATATATATATATATATATATATATATATATATAACTGGTAAAAATGTTCTGTTACAACATAATTTCATCTAATAAAAGGAGCCCATAACAACACCAAAATATAGAGAGAAAAATACTATATTTCAGAGACTGCTGTCTCCCTCTTCAGATAGATGAATGAGAAAAGTTACAGAAAAGGTGATACTTATACCAAGAGGTTCATCCACAGGTAAGCCAATTTAGGTCACTCCCGCTGATAATCTTCCTTTAATCTTCTTAAGCGTTGGTTGAATGAAAATCTTGTCGATGACATCTGAATCCCATGCTCCTTTTGAGATGTTCATTACCTGCTTCTGTTTAATCAAGGCCGATTCCAACATTTGACTCTTGTACTGGCAGTTGCTGCTACAAATTATATGTGACAAATTCCAGTTTATTCTATGGTTATGTTCATTTATATAGTTGAAAATAGCTGAGTTCTGTTGTCCATACCTGGTTAGATTTTCTGAGGGTCTCGGTCACCGTCTTGATCCTCTCCAGGAGTGGAATTTTTATTTTATTGTTGGGTGTGTCTCTGGTCTTGTCTTGAGGGGGTCGGTAGAGAATTATGTTTGCTTTGTGAATTACTTTCTCCATTATATGGTCAGGATACTTTAAAGACGAAAGCTGATTCTCTGAATTTGTCACAAATATCTTCCGAATGTTCAAAATGACTGGGAGAAAAAGTGCCTAAAAAAGGGGAAAGCAGCCACTTTTTC